>NC_091243.1:12704910-12789910 GCF_040958095.1 Procambarus clarkii | reverse complement strand
CCACACATCTCTGGAGACCACACATCTCTGGAGACCAAAGAGTCTTTTAAGAACACAAGTCTCTGGAGACCACAAGTAATTACAGGTAACAAGTCACTGGACGCATCACATATCTATACACCAGAGTCTGCACGACCTTGGGGGCCACAAGTTTTAAAGACTACAATCCTCTTGAGATTCCCAGTTTCTTCAGCCAACAAGTTTCTGGAAGCAACAAGCCGCTGGAAGCAACAGGTGAGTGTAACCAGTGATAACGAGGACATGAAGAGGGATTAACTGCAAGTCTTGGCGAGCAACAGTGGATGGAGATTAGACTTTTACGAGGATATAAGCTAAGGCTTTTGTGTTTTTAAGTTCCGAACAGCTGCATAACAGCCTCCTTCCCCCCACACCACCCACGAAAGCTGTCTACAGGTTATAGCGACATGTGGGATTGTTGCAAATTTATTTTCTTGACAATGGTGGCAATATACCTGACCACAGGTTGTACTCTGCTTGTGTCAGACACAACCACACTATGTCTGACACTCTGTTGGGCCACGAGGGAAAGGGGGCCACACTGATCGCTTGGCACTGCGTTGCGTCACAAGAATTTTCGAATTAAACTAGATAACACGGATGATGTCGAAATTCCAGCAGACTGCATGATTCATTAGGCCCCAGCAAGCACAACCTTACACCCAGGGCTCCCACTCATCCACTCAGCCAACCAGGGTGAGCTACGGCTCATCGTCCTTATCAAAGCACAGCTCATCACTTCTAACCATCGCGTAAGATCACACAAAGCGAGATCAAACTCAAATATCCGGAAGCAGCAAGAGGCACGCTTCATTACGCGATATTTTACGCAAGTAAGCCATTAAGTCGGCCACAAATATGAGAGGCAATTACTGCGACTATATATATATATATATATATATATATATATATATATATATATATATATATATATATATATATATATATATATATATATATATATATATATATATGCAAACAATATATATATATATATATATATATATATATATATAATGTACCTTGATCATTAAGCTGGTTGTATCAACACAGATAAGAGGTGTTGATACAACACACAAGCTCAAAGCATCAGAGACGGGAAAAATTGCATGTAAAGCTCCAAACAGAAAACACATTTGTACGTTATTCTATACCTTTGCCAGTCAGTTCTTGCCTGTTAGTCATCATCGCCACTCTCTGCAGTTATTGTGACTGTCTCACGACCACAGCAGCAGCTGCTGATGTTTCCAGACCAGTCTCCCCCTAACATCTCCCTCCCAGTCATTCCTCCGGCCTTACCTGTTCATTCCGTAATACCAAACTGTCTCTCCTCTCTCTCGCTTCCTGTGTGGCGGTATGGTAGGCACTCTGCCTCGCTGGCTACCTGCTTTAGGACAATTGCCAGCGCACAGCGGCCTGTTTGATATGTGTGGCTTCCAGCTTGGGGTCCTTGGCACAGATGGTGTGAGTCTCGCCGGGAGAGATGCCGTTTTGCAGCATTATTGAGCCTTTTGGTAACGGTGGGCCTTTGGTAATGGTGAAGATCACTTTGGGAATGGCGCTGGCGAAAATGATGGTGATGACTATGCAGTGTAGAGGTTGGTAGCGATGGTGATGTAAATGGAGGGGTGATAATGAGGTTGGTTAGACCAATGGTTGTGATGATGGCTATGGGGATGGTGATGGTGGCTATGTTGTCCTGCCGGAAGGGATAATGAATGTGACTGAGTTCATACTTGCGGTATCGGTGGTAATGTCAACAGGTGGTGATAGTTTATGTGGCACTGGCTTAGTAGATGGTAGTGGTAGGGGTGGTGGTGGGGTGGTGATGGGAGTGGTACTAAGGATATGTGTAGGAGTGGTACTAGGGATAGTGGTAGGGGTGGTGGTAGAAATAGTGATTGGGGATTAATCAGTTAAGATAATCTCCCAACATATTATATGCAGAGCAAGACAGAAAAGGCAGACTTCGCATTTCGTTATAAACCTTCATTACGTACAAAATTTGCCCCATTTAGTGAGGTGGGCCTCACTAAATGGGGCATTCGAAGGCTCAGATGACAGATTCGTCTCTGGTCTAGCATATTAATAACGTTATCATGAACCCGACTAAAGCAAATTGCCCCTCACCCACTATGCAATCAATATATGTTCCATGGCATTGTTAACGCAAAAAACTTTTTACGTCTAGGAAGACGAGGAGGTTCATATTTCGGTGTGCAACGATGCTAGCAAGATAGCTGGATGCTCAGACACCGTCCACGAGTCCCAGTGTGTCTGGACGGAATGGGACAAGTTTTCCATTGGAGTATGTTCAGGATAATTTTTTTGGTATCACCTGTCACCCCTCTCACAGCTGGTATCACCTGTCACCCCTCTCACAGCTGACTCACCTGTACCACCTGCCTTCCCCCCTGCACCACCTGCCACCCTCCTGCACCACCTGCCACCCTCCTGCACCACCTGCCTCCCACTAACTTTTTATGCCCTGTAAAATATTTGCCCCAGCACTGATCTTCCGCCTCCGCAAAGTGCTTAGCTTCTCGCGCACGTTTTAAGTTTGTCGTTTTATTGATGTCTTATCAATACAAAGCAAGATGATAAATCATAACATCAACACCAGACTTCCCTCAATCTTCATACTCTTGTCAAGACATTTATAGTAATGTGCAACAGTGTCCATACAGCGAGTTTTTGCTTGACGCATAATGTTGTCGGCCTCCAATATATTGTTAGTTATACTTTGGAGGACGTGTAGTATAACACATGCCTTGCATACCACCTCGTATAATTAGCAATGCACACATACATACAAACATATATGTGTGCGAGTGGAGTGCAGGGCAAATGGAATGCATTAGGTAGTGATGTGGTGGAGGCTGACTCCATACACAGTTTCAAATGTAGATATGATAGAGCCCAGTAGGCTAAGGAATCTGTACACCAGTTGATTGACGGTTGAGAGGCGGGACCAAAGAGCCAAAGCTCAATCCCTGCAAGCACAATAGGTGAGTACATGTGATCAAACACACATATACACACACTCTGTGGCCACGCGGCTGAATGGACAGCGCTCTGGGGTCGTAATCCGAATGACCCGGGTTCTATTCCTAGCGGAGGCGGAAGCAAATGGGCAATGTTTCTTTCACCTTGGTGCACGTGTTCTCCTAGCAGCAAAAACGTACCTGGGAGTTAGACAGTTGCTGCTGGCTGCTTCCTGGGGATGTATATTTATTATTTGTATCAACAGAATCGAGCTATTAGCTCTTGGACCCCGCCTTTCTAACCAATTTATTTTTCCTCTATTATGTCTACTACATATATTTCTCTTACACACGCATACACACACACACCCAGGAAGCAGTATGTGTGTGTGTGTCAGAGAGAAATATATGTACTAGACATAATAGAGGAAAACAAATTAATTGGTTAGAAAGTCGGGGTCCAAGAGCTAATAACTGAATTCTGCAGAAACAAATAATAAATCCAAATAGTAAATACACACACATTTGCGGATTTAGGTAAATAAAATTTTATCTTTCTTTTCTCTTAAAAGCAATTTCGATGATAACTACTTGTTTATACTGAAAAAAGGACGAAAATCGAGTTATCTCTGCTTGATGGGGTTCGTTTTAGTGCTGGACATCATTTTCTGACCATAACTCAGAATTTGACCAGCCCATAAAGCTTCATAATCTCGTTTTTAAAAGAATAATTCATTACTCTTTATGAATCTTTAATAGATAGTTAAATAATCCTCTCAAGTAAGACGTCAGTATTTCTAAGAGCGATTGATGCTAACAAGCATCAAGTTTGAAGTGGTTTTGCCTAACGAGAAGTGTACTAACCAGGCCATTCACCGAACCTAATGAGGTCGAGGGTCATTAGCTCGCTGCACGCTACATGGGACAGGAGGGAAGTGGTGGGAAGGTACTTGCCCCTCCCATATCACATGATGGGGAGGAGGAGGAGTCCCCTTACCAGGACGAGTCAGCCCTGAAGTAACTTAAAAGATGAATAATTTAGCTAGCCAGCAGCACGGGGCCCTTGATGGTTCCACGTCCCTCTGGCCACCAACTTAGTGGTAGATCCTCTGACTAGTCACCGGAGGCTAGAGGAATGATGCCTAGAGGATGCAAGGAAGCTAGAGAGCCAGATGAACCACAGGGATGCAGGAAGCATTTCTCTAATGAAAGCGTAACAAGCAAGTTCAACGAACCTAAACAGGAAGGAAAAAAGGCTAACTTCTTTTATAGTTTCAAAAGCAGAAATGACAGGAATCACTGAGATCCGGAGTTATTACAACATATCCCATCTAAAGTTCGGTTTTCCAAACTCTGTTTTAGATAAGAACAGTTAGACTTTAACACACAAACACACACATACACTGAAGGATTAATACTCATTCTTGGTCATAAATGCATTTTCCAGCTCAGCTGCAGCGTGCACAAACAGGATACCATAAATATAACCTCCCACACGAGCACTCGTCCAGTTTTTGCTTTCCAGCGTGAATGAATCACAAAGAATACAACGGAAGTGATTCCTCGAAGTGGGCTTTCATGTGGATGAAAATGATTGGCGCAACACTCTGATAGATAAACACACCAGAATAGTTTTGTTGGCGCTCTGCACTCTAGCGACGAGGACATCTTTCCTGCACTCGAGAGATGCCTCCACTCCCTCCTCTTCTCTGAATTATTCAGGTGTTCCTGAAGAGGTAGTAACTGGGGGCCAGACTAAATAAGGTCATTACAGCCGGGCCGCTGGAGACCACTGAAGACCGTCACTACTCCCTCCGCTCCCAGCTGCTAATGGTCAGGTTCCTGTTGATTCCTGACACCAGCTTAATTACCTGCTGACTCCTGACTTTCCTGTCGCTGGGCGAGGAAGCGCTGCCGACTCCTGGGGTTACATGAATGGCTCGCTTGCTAAAGCAGTGTGACGTAGATTAGTGCAGTGAGGTTTAGTAGAGTTAAATAGTTTATAAAGAGTAGTGATAGTGTTCTAATATTGACCAGACCACACACTAGAAGGTGAAGGGACGACGACGTTTCGGTCCGTCCTGGACCATTATCAAGTCGATAACTGCAGCGTTGTAATATATAAGGTAGTGCAGATGAAGAGTCACAATAACGTGGCTGAAAAGTATTGACCAAACCACACACTAGAAATTGAAGAGACGACGACGTTTCGGTCCGTACTGGACCATTTATCAAGTCGATTGTGATATAAGGTAGTGTAGCATAGTATATTTTTACATAGGTGGGTACAGGAACACACAACCGCTGAATACTATAAGCTAGCCGAGAACTTTGCCTTCCAAAAGCTCATGGTTAACCCATAGTTAGAACACAACCCGCCAATCGGTTAACAGTCAGGTACCCAATTACTTCTGAATGAACAGAGGCGAACAGTTAAGGATTAGCGGCTACTCACTCCTCCCTGGTCAAGTCTCGAACCTTGACCAAATTGCTCGCGAGGTGCGGGACGACTATGTTACCACTGCTCCACTAGAGACATTATATATATATATATATATATATATATATATATATATATATATATATATATATATATATATATATATATATATATATATATAATACATCAAGCAGCCAATTACTGATCACATTATTGGATCATAGAGTTAATAATCTTTGAAAATGATTCGTAGTACCTAACATTAAAGTTCAAGGAACTTAAAAAGAAACTAGAGAAAAGATTTATATAAGAGGTCACAGTAAGACTTGTATGAGATTTTGGTGATTGTGTATGATAAAGATATAGTCCTTTAGTGAGTCTATTTCATGTGGAAAATGTATAATAAAGTTTTAGCTCTTAAGCGAGTTACAATCCACAGATAATCTATTTTTATACAAGTTTGTTTTTATTTTCTATAATGCACTTTGTCGGATTAAAACCATTATTCCCGATTAATAATTTCTTAAACTTAATCTTGCAATTTTGCTGTGTATCTTTACGACTGTGTTCTGAAACGCCTCTTGCATAACTGTACCACATAACTGTACATCTCTTGCATAGTTGTACCACATATCTGTACATCTCTTGCATAGTTGTACCACATAACTGTACATCTCTTGCATAGTTGTACCACATAACTATGCCTCTTACATAGATGTACCACATAGCTGTACGCTTGTTGCATAGTTGTACCACATAACTGTACATCTCTTGCATAGTTGTACCACATAACTATGCCTCTTGCATAGTTGTACCACATAGCTGTATGCCTCTTGCATAGTTGTACCACATAGCTGTATGCCTCTTGCATAGTTGTACCACATAGCTGTACGCCTGTTGCATAGTTGTACCACATAACTGTACATCTCCTGCACAGCTGTACCACATAACTACACGCCTACAACCAGATGCAGCGTCTGGTTGACCTTCACAAATCCTGGTAGTCAAGGTGGATATACCAGCCCAGATAACCAGGTGTATGAGGTAGAGGTGATACAGCAACCAGGATACTGTATAACTACAGCCACAGTTCCCACAGTTAGGTCCGTAGGCAAGATGACCCCTCAACGACGTTCCTTTTGTTTCAATCTCAAGAGCCAAGTAAAACGATTGGGCATGTTATTGATGACTGATTTAGCACGTGAAAGAGACGTCACTGGCAGCGTGGAACTCTTTCACGACGCTAATCCCTGGAAACACAAACCCTAACTGTCTTTATTTCCCGCTTGTTACAACTTGTAATAAAGTTGTTACATCTTGGCTTAACGTGTTTATGACGTATTAGAACGTTGTTACAACTTGCTATATTGGTTGTTATAACTGGTTAGGAGGTGTTAAAACTTGTTCGAACGTTGTACCAACGTCGTAGTTTCGGTGTGTGTTTGGTGGGAAGTGAGTGTTGATACCCAACAGAGACAGTGCCCATGGTTGGGGTACCCAACAGAGACAGTGCCCATGGTTGGGATACCCAACAGAGACAGTGCCCATGGTTGGGGTACCCAACAGAGACAGCGCCCATGGTTGGGATACCCAACAGAGACAGTGCCCATGGTTGGGGTACCCAACAGAGACAATGCCCATAGTTGGGGTACCCAACAGAGACAGTGCCCATAGTTGGGGTACCCAACAGAGACAGTGCCCATAGTTGGGGTACCCAACAGAGACAGTACCGATAGTTGGGGTACCCAACAGATATCAAACATTCTTAATGACTAAAGAATTAACAACAGCTGCCCGACGAAGTGTTCACCGTGATACTAAACTACCCGACACGTAACCATACACACTACAGGCGTTCAAACACATTCAAACACCGATAAATTAAAGCAGAATGCATCTGGCTTGAGCTCCAGTTTGACTATTGTAGGCGCGGACTGGTGTCGGGCGAGCGTTGAAGCGCTCGCAACGCCTCGTTGAAGCTGAGCTCAATGTGGCCTCACAAGCGCTCGATATTAACACGTATTTGGTTGTATGTGCGTGCGTGCATACGTTCGCGAGCGCATATGTCCATTCAGAGCAGATGAATATGTGATTAATACATTTTACAGATTAATACACGTGAAGTGCAATGGAAATTGATTGTTTTCGAGTATACGAATATATATATATATATATATATATATATATATATATATATATATATATATATATATATATATATATATATATATATATATATATATATATATATATGTATATATATATATATATATATATATATATATATATATATATATATATATATATATATATATATATATATATATATATATATATATATGTCGTACCTAGTAGCCAGAACGCACTTCTCAGCCTACTATGCAAGGCCCGATTTGCCTAATAAGCCAAGTTTTCATGAATTAATTGTTTTTCGACTACCTAACCTACCTAACCTAACCTAACTTTTTTGGCTACCTAACCAAACCTAACCTATAAAGATAGGTTAGGTTAGGTTAGGTAGGGTTGTTTAGGTTCGGTCATATATCTACGTTAATTTTAACTCCAATAAAAAAAATTGACCTCATACATAATGAAATGGGTAGCTTTATCATTTCATAAGAAAAAATTAGAAAAAATATTAATTCAGGAAAACTTGGCTTATTAGGCAAATCGAGCCTTGCATAGTAGGCCAAAAAGTTAGTTCTGGCTACTAGGTACGACATATATATATATATATATATATATATATATATATATATATATATATATATATATATATATATATATATATATATATATATATATATATATATATATATATATATATATTTTATTAAATATGACCGAAAAAGTAAGATTAATAATTCTAACACGAATTTTCTCAATCTTTCGTACATTATGCTTCACTGTTGGAGGTAAATCAAAAATCACTTCTCCAAAATTCATTTTTATTTCTAGTCTGACGCGACACGGGCGCGTTTCGTAAAACTTATTACATTTTCAAAGACTTCACAAATACACAACTGATTAGAACTTGCGTTTCCCTGATTTTATATCTACATTTGAGTGAGGTGGGAAGGGTGATGTGGCATTACATTTGAGTAAGGTGGGAAGGATGATGTGGCATTAGAGGATATTAATAGGGTATTAAAAGTATCAACACAAGACAGAACACGAAACAATGGATATTGAATAGAAGTGTTTGTAGAAAGCCTATTGGTCCATATTTCTTGATGCTTCTATATTGGAGCGGAGTCTTGAGGTGGGTAGAATATAGTTGTGCAATAATTGGCTGTTGATTGCTGGTGTTGACTTCTTGATGTGTAGTGCCTCGCAAACGTCGAGCCGCCTGCTATCGCTGTATCTATCGATGATTTCTGTGTTGTTTACTAGGATTTCTCTGGCGATGGTTTGGTTATGGGAAGAGATTATATGTTCCTTAATGGAGCCCTGTTGTTTATGCATCGTTAAACGCCTAGAAAGAGATGTTGTTGTCTTGCCTATATACTGGGTTTTTTGGAGCTTACAGTCCCCAAGTGGGCATTTGAAGGCATAGACGACGTTAGTCTCTTTTAAAGCGTTCTGTTTCGTGTCTGGAGAGTTTCTCATGAGTAGGCTGGCCGTTTTTCTGGTTTTATAGTAAATCGTCAGTTGTATCCTCTGATTTTTGTCTGTAGGGATAACGTTTCTATTAACAATATCTTTCAGGACCCTTTCCTCTGTTTTATGAGCTGTGGAAAAGAAGTTCCTGTAAAATAGTCTAATAGGGGGTATAGGTGTTGTGTTAGTTGTCTCTTCGGAGGTTGCATGGCTTTTCACTTTCCTTCTTATGATGTCTTCGATGAAACCATTGGAGAAGCCGTTATTGACTAGAACCTGCCTTACCCTACAGAGTTCTTCGTCGACTTGCTTCCATTCTGAGCTGTGGCTGAGAGCACGGTCGACGTATGCGTTAACAACACTCCTCTTGTACCTGTCAGGGCAGTCGCTGTTGGCATTTAGGCACATTCCTATGTTTGTTTCCTTTGTGTAGACTGCAGTGTGGAAACCTCCGCCCTTTTCCATGACTGTTACATCTAGAAAAGGCAGCTTCCCATCCTTTTCCGTCTCGTAAGTGAAACGCAGCACGGAACTCTGCTCAAATGCCTCCTTCAGCTCCTGGAGATGTCTGACATCAGGTACCTGTGTAAAAATGTCGTCAACATACCTGCAGTATATGGCCGGTTTCAAGTTCATGTCGACTAAGACTTTTTGCTCGATGGTACCCATGTAGAAGTTTGCAAACAGGACACCTAGGGGAGAACCCATAGCGACCCCATCTACTTGCTTATACATGTGCCCATCCGGGCTCAAGAAGGGTGCCTCTTTAGTACAAGCTTGGAGTAGTTTCCTCAGAATACTTTCTGGCATGTCAAGAGGAGTACAGGCTGGATCACGATACACTCTGTCGGCTATCATTCCGATTGTCTCGTCCACAGGTACGTTGGTAAACAGCGATTCTACGTCCAACGAGGCTCTTATCCCTGTGGCCCGTGCGCCCCGCAGTAAGTCCACAAATTCCTTTGGAGACTTCAGGCTGAAGGCGCAAGGAACATAAGGAGTCAGCAGGCCGTTGAGTCGCTTCGCCAATCTGTACGTGGGTGTGGGTATCTGGCTAATGATTGGCCGAAGTGGGTTTCCAGGCTTGTGCGTCTTGACATTTCCATACGCATATCCAGGTTTATATTCCCCAATGATCTTTGGCAGGTGGAGTCCGGATTTCTTGGCGTTCACAGTTTCGATCAGTTTGTTGACCTTTGCTTTTAATTCGGCTGTAGTGTCCTTCGTTACCCTTTGGAACTTAGTTTGGTCAGAGAGTATGATGTTCATTTTCGCCAGATATTCGTCTTTTTTAAGAATGACATATATTGGCGACTTGTCACCTCTCCTGACAACTATCTCCTTGTTCTCACGAAGGCTTTTAGCTGCCGCTCTAAGCTCGGGGGACAGTATGGTGCTTCTGTAGTTGCCTCGATTCTTTCCTCCTTCTGCAATAAGTTCTGCTTGTAAGGTATCTTTGGTAGTGACCTTCTTTTGTGTCTCGAGGTCGAATATGTCGTCCAACAGAATTTCCAACTCCACTTTCCGGGCCATTTCACTCGGTCTGGACATAACATGACAGTTTATGCCCAGATTTAGGAGAGTGACTTGGTCCTCAGTGAGGTTAATTCCTGCAAGGTTCAGGAAGCCATCTCTTGGTCGTGGAATTGCCATAGGTCCTCCATATAATGTTGTTAGTTTCTTGATAATCCTTGTTTCAGTGCTGAGGTGATGTTGGTCTGTGAGGATGTCGAGGTGTTGTTCAATGCGGGTACGGATACTATGGTCGATGTTGCTATTTCTCCACTCGTTTGTAGCATGAAGTAGTTGCGTTTTTTTGTCTTTGATTTCATTCTCTGCCTTGTATATCTGATCACGAATCAGATCCTGGCGATATTTTATCGTGAAGGCTTGATTCCTTGCTGCTGGGTCGTGCACTTTAACATTAGTATATTTTGGTAGCAGTCTTTCCTGTAGACATATTTTATTAAATATGACCGAAAAAGTAAGATTAATAATTCTAACACGAATTTTCTCAATCTTTCGTACATTATGCTTCACTGTTGGAGGTAAATCAAAAATCACTTCTCCAAAATTCATTTTTATTTCTAGTCTGACGCGACACGGGCGCGTTTCGTAAAACTTATTACATTTTCAAAGACTTCACAAATACACAACTGATTAGAACTTGCGTTTCCCTGAATTTATATCTACATTTGAGTGAGGTGGGAAGGGTGATGTGGCATTACATTTGAGTAAGGTGGGAAGGATGATGTGGCATTAGAGGATATTAATAGGGTATTAAAAGTATCAACACAAGACAGAACACGAAACAATGGATATTGAATAGAAGTGTTTGTAGAAAGCCTATTGGTCCATATTTCTTGATGCTTCTATATTGGAGCGGAGTCTTGAGGTGGGTAGAATATAGTTCGAAACTGATCGAAACTGTGAACGCCAAGAAATCCGGACTCCACCTGCCAAAGATCATTGGGGAATATAAACCTGGATATGCGTATGGAAATGTCAAGACGCACAAGCCTGGAAACCCACTTCGGCCAATCATTAGCCAGATACCCACACCCACGTACAGATTGGCGAAGCGACTCAACGGCCTGCTGACTCCTTATGTTCCTTGCGCCTTCAGCCTGAAGTCTCCAAAGGAATTTGTGGACTTACTGCGGGGCGCACGGGCCACAGGGATAAGAGCCTCGTTGGACGTAGAATCGCTGTTTACCAACGTACCTGTGGACGAGACAATCGGAATGATAGCCGACAGAGTGTATCGTGATCCAGCCTGTACTCCTCTTGACATGCCAGAAAGTATTCTGAGGAAACTACTCCAAGCTTGTACTAAAGAGGCACCCTTCTTGAGCCCGGATGGGCACATGTATAAGCAAGTAGATGGGGTCGCTATGGGTTCTCCCCTAGGTGTCCTGTTTGCAAACTTCTACATGGGTACCATCGAGCAAAAAGTCTTAGTCGACATGAACTTGAAACCGGCCATGTACTGCAGGTATGTTGACGACATTTTTACACAGGTACCTGATGTCAGACATCTCCAGGAGCTGAAGGAGGCATTTGAGCAGAGTTCCGTGCTGCGTTTCACTTACGAGACGGAAAAGGATGGGAAGCTGCCTTTTCTAGATGTAACAGTCATGGAAAAGGGCGGAGGTTTCCACACTGCAGTCTACACAAAGGAAACAAACATAGGAATGTGCCTAAATGCCAACAGCGACTGCCCTGACAGGTACAAGAGGAGTGTTGTTAACGCATACGTCGACCGTGCTCTCAGCCACAGCTCAGAATGGAAGCAAGTCGACGAAGAACTCTGTAGGGTAAGGCAGGTTCTAGTCAATAACGGCTTCTCCAATGGTTTCATCGAAGACATCATAAGAAGGAAAGTGAAAAGCCATGCAACCTCCGAAGAGACAACTAACACAACACCTATACCCCCTATTAGACTATTTTACAGGAACTTCTTTTCCACAGCTCATAAAACAGAGGAAAGGGTCCTGAAAGATATTGTTAATAGAAACGTTATCCCTACAGACAAAAATCAGAGGATACAACTGACGATTTACTATAAAACCAGAAAAACGGCCAGCCTACTCATGAGAAACTCTCCAGACACGAAACAGAACGCTTTAAAAGAGACTAACGTCGTCTATGCCTTCAAATGCCCACTTGGGGACTGTAAGCTCCAAAAAACCCAGTATATAGGCAAGACAACAACATCTCTTTCTAGGCGTTTAACGATGCATAAACAACAGGGCTCCATTAAGGAACATATAATCTCTTCCCATAACCAAACCATCGCCAGAGAAATCCTAGTAAACAACACAGAAATCATCGATAGATACAGCGATAGCAGGCGGCTCGACGTTTGCGAGGCACTACACATCAAGAAGTCAACACCAGCAATCAACAGCCAATTATTGCACAACTATATTCTACCCACCTCAAGACTCCGCTCCAATATAGAAGCATCAAGAAATATGGACCAATAGGCTTTCTACAAACACTTCTATTCAATATCCATTGTTTCGTGTTCTGTCTTGTGTTGATACTTTTAATACCCTATTAATATCCTCTAATGCCACATCATCCTTCCCACCTTACTCAAATGTAATGCCACATCACCCTTCCCACCTCACTCAAATGTAGATATAAAATCAGGGAAACGCAAGTTCTAATCAGTTGTGTATTTGTGAAGTCTTTGAAAATGTAATAAGTTTTACGAAACGCGCCCGTGTCGCGTCAGACTAGAAATAAAAATGAATTTTGGAGAAGTGATTTTTGATTTACCTCCAACAGTGAAGCATAATGTACGAAAGATTGAGAAAATTCGTGTTAGAATTATTAATCTTACTTTTTCGGTCATATTTAATAAAATATGTCTACAGGAAAGACTGCTACCAAAATATACTAATATATATATATATGAATGAAAACTCACACCCCAGAAGTGACTCGAACCCATACTCCCAGGAGCAACGCAACTGGTAACTACAGGGCGCCTTAATCCACTTGACCATCACGGCCGTCAAGTGGATTAAGGCGCCCTGTAGTTACCAGTTGCGTTGCTCCTGGGAGTATGGGTTCGAGTTACTTCTGGGGTGTGAGTTTTCATTCGCGTATAGTCCTGGGGACCATTCAGGCTTGTTCGCATATATATATATATATATATATATATATATATATATATATATATATATATATATATATATATATATTGTGACGATAATCTCCTTCAAGAGATTGAGCCTGCTCTTCCCTCCATAATTACGTCGTTGAAATTATATAATACTACTATGGAAGAAATGTCCAACAACGACAACAACACCAGCAAGGTTTGCCAGAGCGCAAAACGTTGCAGCCAGAGACACCTGTTCAGACTCAAACCGCCAAACTACCTGTTGATCGCTACCGGCTCCGCTGATTGGTCGCCGGTCTGGCTGCACCTGCACTCGCCCCCCTGTACTACTTGATGTCTGGGGTCGCCACGACCTCAGACCTCAGAATGTTCAGTGCTTTCGTGGTTACCACTCCTCCCGGCTAGACGTTAGCGTGTACTGAGAGAGGTGGTAGCTTAAAGCCAATATTCCAGCACCTTCCCTTTATTTTGTGTTGCACTTCTTGTTATTTTATCTTAACGTAACTTTTCATTGTGTCATTTAATTATTCTTATTATTTTGATTGATTGATTTTATTATAAGAATTTGTTTGTCCATTTTTTCATGTTTTGATTTATTTAACGTAATTAAAATTTCATTGTTAAAATTTACTTGTGTTTTGTGTGTCTTCTCCTTACCTTACCACAGACGAAGTTCCAGTTTTTCTATTTTTTTTTATAACTATGTGACGAGGCCATACCCCTAGCCTTAAACAGCCGAACACCAACGCGTTACCGTCACAAGTTATATGGGGGCCTGTCCTAGGAGCTTCACTCAGGTACTGGTGCCAAGTGGTAATTTATGGTAAGCGTATTTAACTTTGTTAACGTAGCTTTACTATTTTTCATATTCAATTTCATTTTTTATAAGGTGCGGTGTATTGTGCATTACGAGAGTAACATATAGTGAAGGTGAGACAACTTTGGATTACGTGGTGACTGTAGGCCGCAGTCATACTCTTAATTGGTCATCTCTCCCTCCGTGTTATTACTCGTGTTTACCATCTATGTCCCTTGAATATTTCTCATTTTGACAGATCATCATATTGGTACCCTGGTACTGTGGTCTGCCCCGGGTCAAGAGTACCCAATCTTCTGCAATCTGACTGTAGGAGGACAAAGAGGGCCATAGTTCCTCTAGCTCGAACTTTAGTTGCTGAATTGGGACCTCAGCAGCAGTTCTCGTCACCAGTTGACACCTCGCACCCCTACACGTCAGTCAGAGATGATGATACATACAACGGTAGGGAATTATCTTATTTTTTCAGAGCACAAAAGTTCGCTAATTCTGTAAGTATCATATTAAATTCAGTAGGAAAAACTTGCTTTATGTCCTATAGAGACGTGGCAAGGTATGCCTACATCCTTGGACTACCAATTTTACTTTTGAAGCATTTAACTGTTTCATTTGTTTTCGAAACTTTGTTTCATTTGTTAGTAGGATTTTCTTGCCCTTATCCTCTTACATGAGTACCGGGTACAAGATTTCCTGCGCCCTTGATTTAATTTAATCATTTAATATCTTTTTCTTAACTTTAATTGTTAAAGATCTTACAGGATAGGTATCAGTTGCCACGTTGTCCTGTTTCTGACATTCACTATTGAATATTTGTGTACCTTTATTTGCTAATTTCACCATGTTTCGTCTCCAAGCTTTCCGTACAAATCCAGCAGGTGAAATAGGGACTTTAAGTCGTGCCAAGAAGACTGAATTACAAACTCTTGCACATGAGTATCAACTAGAAGTTCCCTACCAAGCCAACAAAAATGACCTACACAACCTGTTGCTGGATTACTATTTAGAGCAAGGTAAGATAGACTCTGAAACTCATGAAACTTACTATATTGCAGGAAAAACTGATTTGGCAACGATGAAACTCCAATTGGAACTGGCCAAGATTGAACGTGAGCAGCAAAGGGAAGCCCGCGAACAACAAGAACGAGCAGCTGCCATACGGAGGGAAGAACAAGAACGAGAAATCACCCTCAGAGAACGCGAAGCTGCTTTGAGGAGAAACGAACAAGAACGCGAGGCCGCTTTGAGGAGAGAAGAACACGAACGTGAGGTCGCCTTGCTCCATGAACGTGAGCGAGTACAGCTTGAAACACTCCAGGAGCGGGAACGCTTACAGCTCGAAACCAAACAACGCGAGTTAGAGTTACAACGCGAACATGACAAGCAACAAGCGACTCTGGCTCTAGAGTGTCGTCAACGTGAAATCGCCTTGGAAACTTCACACTTCACTCAACGCCAGCAAGCTCCTGCCAATCTTCCCGTCAGTTTTAATATATCACATGCAAGTAAGTTAATGCCATCCTTTGTAGAAGCAGAAGTTGATGTGTTCTTTACCACCTTTGAAACCCTTGCTAATCAACTCAGTTGGCCTGTCGACCAATGGGCCACACTTCTCAGAGTCCATCTTACAGGTAGAGCTGCAGTCACACTCAGTACTTTGGCGTCTGAGAATGACTACCACACTCTGAAACAAGAAGTGTTGGACGCCTACCTCCTCTCTACTGAAAGTTATAGAAGGAAATTCCGTGACCACCTGAAGGCAAGTACCACTACCTTCCTAGAGTTTGCTAACACGAAACGGAGGTATTTCATGAAATGGCTGGAAGCAGCACATGTCTCTACTTTTACAGAACTCGTCAACCTGATGCTTGTTGAAGAATTCTTGAGACGTGTGCCACCTCCTGTCCGCCTCTACTTAGCAGATAAAGAAGAAACCGACTACCTGAAGTGTGCTAAGTCGGCTGACACTTACAGCCTCATCCACCGGCTGACACCCGAACCATCCTCCAGTAAGAAGTCGTGGTACAGTTACGAGAAGGTGAGCCCCGATCAAGCTGGTTCACAACTGTACTGCAAGTATTGTAGACTCTATGGACATACCATAGACAAGTGTGGTAAGTCTCAATACAAGGCAACCACTGACCAACAAAGACCCAAACCAACTCCTCCTAAGTCCGGTAAGCCTGTGATGAATGTTGGTGTTGATGTTAATGATCTTTCTCTTTTCAGTAACCACCTGTATACTGGAACTGTCTCTGCCAACGGTTCAAATCCGGAGGGACGTTTCAAATTGAAGATCTTGAGGGACACAGCGGCTCTACAATCGATCATCTTGAAGTCGGCTGTGCCCAACATTGTCTACACCGGAGAAACCGTCTTCATCACTGACCTCACTGCTACCACTCCATACCCTCTCGCCAGAGTCCACCTGGATTGTCCCTACGTGAACGGGGAAGTCCAAGTCGCCGTCAGGGAAAAGCCTTTTCCCATGCCTGGAGTGCAACTTCTCCTAGGCAACGACTTGGCAGAAGACCTGCAACCGACCAACCTGATCGTCATGGACAAACCCCAGGTGTGTAACTCTGTGCCAATAAACCCTATTCTTGAGTATGTTCCAGCAGAGGTTCAAGAGAGTGATGAAGTTTCTCCTCCGGTTCTCGTGACCACCCGTGCACAAGCCGCACGTCCACAGCCAGCTGACTCTACTGCTACCGCTGTCCCTCAAGACCCTCAGAAACTACCCCCGCATCTGACCAAGTTGGAGTTCCGTAAGTTGCAGAGGGAAGATCTTACTTTAACACCATTGTTTTTCCAGGCTGAGACTCAACCCGACAGTATTCCTGGGTTCTTCCTAGAGAACGACTTGCTCTACCGCAGATATAGACCCAGTAAACTGAAGGAGGAGGACGATTGGGCCAACATCGAACAACTTGTGATTCCCACCAGCCTGCGGCCCACTATTCTACACCTGGCCCACGGAGCATTCTCCCACTACGGCTTCAACAAGACTTACCATGGGATTCGTCAAGACTACTACTGGCCAGGTATGGTAAATAACGTCAAACAGTACGTAAAACAGTGTCATACATGTCAGATGGCAGGCAAACCGAACGTCTCCATTCCCAGAGCACCACTGATTCCCATACAGGTGCCTGCGGAACCTTTCCACAGACTCATAATAGACTGTGTTGGTCCTTTACCTCGGACCAGTTCAGGTAACGCCTACATCCTAACCATCCTGTGTCCTACCACCAGATTTCCCATAGCAGTTCCAGTGAAGAACATCACGGCTGCTACGGTTATAAAACATCTATTGAAGATCTTCACTCAATACGGATTTCCCAGGGAGATTCAAAGTGACTGTGGTACCAACTTCACCAGTGATCTCTTCAAAAGGACACTGGAGGAGTTCAACATCAAACAGGTATTGTCCAGCCCCTATCATCCTGCTTCACAGGGTTCTCTTGAACGTAGTCATCAGACCATCAAAGCACTCTTGAAAAAGTTTTGTAGTGAAACCTCGAAGGATTGGGATAAGCAGATTGACCTTATAATGTGTATTTTCAGAAGTCTCCCCAATGAGTCCCTAGGAGTATCTCCTTATGAGATGCTCTACGGCCGTAAGTGCCGTACTCCCCTTAAGGCTTTCAAAGACTCTCTCAGAGATGCCACCTTCAGTGAGCATCAGAATGTGCCCCAGTTTCTTCAAAACCTTCAACACATTCTAGAGAGAGTCCACCGCTTTGCCCATGATAATCTATTGAAAGCCCAGGTGAGAATGAAGACTCATTACGACCAGACCAGCAAAGTAAGAAAATTCAAGCCGGGAGACTTCGTCCTTGCCTATTTCCCTATCCCAGGTTCACCTTTACAAAACAGGTTTTCAGGACCCTACTGCGTCAAAGAGTGCAGGAATAATAACAACTACGTAATAGAGACTCCAGATAGGCGGCGGAAGACCCAGCTGTGCCACGTCAACCTCCTGAAGCAATATAATGGTACTCCTCCCACTGTCCTGACTAACTATTCCACCTTCACAGAACCCTACATCCACAGTGAGACCATCCCAGCTTCTCCTCCCGAAAGCACTGACAAGGAGTCAGCGCTTTCTAATTCCGAAATCCTTAATGATCTTCCCAAATGCTTTCAGGATAATAATCGTGCTCCTTTGCCCTCTTCTAATTCCACTCTCACCTCGTCAGATAAGCCCTTCATCCTCCATGTCGACGCCAATGGTACCGACGTTGGTGATGTCGTGATGCAGCAACGAGGCGAGAAGAATACACCTGTCAGCGACTACTGCTACAAGGATCTACGGAACAATTGGCAAGGAGCTACTCTTCCTCATCCTGAAGCTTCAGCACTTCACTCCACACCTGAAAAGTGCTCGGTCCACCATCAATACGGACCACACCACCCTACACCTCCTGCAGCACGCCCACTTCTCATCTCAACGTCTTCTACTATGGGCTTGCTAACTGCAGAAATTCAACCTGGAGACACGCTATACCAAGAGTCTGACAACATCTTAGCCCATGATCTCTCCAGAGTTTATGAAGTAGAAGCAACTCCATCCATTACTCCACCACATAACGACGTACTTCTTCCAGAACCGCAGGCTTCGGGGGAGAGTTGTGACGATAATCTCCTTCAAGAGATTGAGCCTGCTCTTCCCTCCATAATTACGTCGTTGAAATTATATAATACTACTATGGAAGAAATGTCCAACAACGACAACAACACCAGCAAGGTTTACCAGAGCGCAAAACGTTGCAGCCAGAGACACCTGTTCAGACTCAAACCGCCAAACTACCTGTTGATCGCTACCGGCTCCGCTGATTGGTCGCCGGTCTGGCTGCACCTGCACTCGCCCCCCCGTACTACTTGCTGTCTGGGGTCGCCACGACCTCAGACCTCAGAATGTTCAGTGCTTTCGTGGTTACCACTCCTCCCGGCTAGACGTTAGCGTGTACTGAGAGAGGTGGTAGCTTAAAGCCAATATTCCAGCACCTTCCCTTTATTTTGTGTTGCACTTCTTGTTATTTTATCTTAACGTAACTTTTCATTGTGTCATTTAATTATTCTTATTATTTTGATTGATTGATTTTATTATAAGAATTTGTTTGTCCATTTTTTCATGTTTTGATTTATTTAACGTAATTAAAATTTCATTGTTAAAATTTACTTGTGTTTTGTGTGTCTTCTCCTTACCTTACCACAGACGAAGTTCCAGTTTTTCTATTTTTTTTTATAACTATGTGACGAGGCCATACCCCTAGCCTTAAACAGCCGAACACCAACGCGTTACCGTCACAATATATATATATATATATATATATATATATATATATATATATATATATATATATATATATATATATATATATTATAACCTTCCTCTCCAACAGCCAATGAGAAGGCAGCACCAGGTGATCCGGTCCTCTCAACAGGGTATAACCGCCTGTCATCACCCTAACATCACATATATATCGACGAGGTTTATACACAGTTTCCCTCTGCCTCCCAGGATGCTAAGTTGTATCTTAGTGAAACATATCAGACTCGTTATAGGTATAAAATATCTATATAGAATAACAAATTCACATTTCTAGAAATGTTTAGTGTCTGTTTACTAGTCTACGAGATCAGTAACCTTCAATTACAAGGTTTTTAATGTTATAGGCACTTGCAGGCGATGAGTCACAATAACGTGGCTGAAGAATGTTGACCAGACCACACACTAGAAGGTGAAGGGACGACGACGTTTCGGTCCGTCCTGGACCACAATCGACTTGGGAATGGTCCAGGACGGACCGAAACGTCGTCGTCCCTTCACCTTCTAGTGTGTGGTTTGGTCAACATTATAGGCACCTCGTAACGCTTCGTAGCTCAAACTATTAAATGAATAGAAACTAAGTCGTTAGTTTTTATTCATTAAATGAAAGGAAAATCTCTTCCAAGATTCTTCAACATACAGAACACTCAGAAGAAATTCCCTTGATAACATCATCAAGTTCTTCAATAGCAGCTTGTGAAAGTTAAGTAAGTTAAGAGGCTAAAAAAATAGTTAAGAGGTGTTAAGTAACCATAAAAATCTTCTTAATCAATCTATTACCTCTCATAAGCCGCCATGACGGAGGAAAGATATACAGGTTTCGCAAGTGGAGACTTAAATGCTTGATGTATCGTGGCGTGATGAATACATCACCGATACATAATGGTCACTTAGCCCTCTCTTAACCCTCATAATTATGACTTTATTATAAATAATTATTCGTCTTGAGACGTTATTAGCATCAGTTGTAGATACTGATGCTAATAAAGTAATTTCTTTAATATGCCTCGTCTTATAAGACATAATAAAGCCAAGACTCGGCCCCCTTCCTGTAAGAAGACGGGGGGGGGATAACGAGGGGGGGGGGACGATGATCAGAGAAGACAAACAACACCGAGGAAGCACTAACGACTCGTTAGCACCTAACGACACGTAACAAGGAGGAAAGTCACGGAGGACAAACGACCACATTACCTACCCTTTGAACTTTAATATAGAATCAATAAACTCTGACGTAGAGATATTCAACTGGGCACGACAAAAATAGCTTTGTTTTTAAATGCCTTTGTAACAACAATGACAAAATGTAACACCCACAGTGATTTATACAACAGTAGCGGCCATGCAAAATATACATAGAAGCCCTGATTTAGGCTCTAATGCATATGCATCCACCTATCCAATCATACGTTGGTATATTCATCCATCTATACATCGATAAGTCCATCCCTTACCGTGAGCATTGTGGTTTGGTTGGTTAGAAGCCACTATGATACTTTTCAGGCCAGAATATGTGTCCCCTAATATGTCTGACTGGCACTTGAGCACTAAGCCGTGTCGGGGATTAGTGCGATGCTTGCAAAAGACTTAAGTCAGCTTCAGGTCAGCCTTTCCTCCTCTCTGGGCATGTTAGTAAACAAGTCTCTTGAAGTTCTACAAAGGTCAAGAACGAGTTAATTGTTCGTCTTGCAAGAGGAAGGATAATTCCTCAAGGTCTTCACTGATGCAACAACTCAATCCAATTTCCTTGATTTGTTGCATCAGTCATGATGATGGTATTGACAAAACTTTTTTAAAAGGGTCAACAGGTCATACTCAGAATGGTGATGATTGTGGTGGTGGTAGTGATGATGCTAGTTGGGAGGATGGTGGTGGTGGTGCTGGTAAAAGAGGGGGATGGTGGGGGTGCTGGTGGTGGGGGATTGTTGTTGGTGGTGCTGGTTGGCGGGTGATGGTGATGATGATGGTAAAGTGATGGTGAAGGTGGTGACGGTATATTAACAGTGAGGAGTACACAAAAAATTTACCACCCAAATTTCTCAAACGTTTTGTAATGACATTTCAAGTAAAACAAATTCAATATACACTAGCCCCGAGATCTTTCACAAAGGGGCACGGTAAACCTATGCTTCACCTGAGTCAAACTTGAGTCATTAGACCTTAATCACACGAGACTTTAATTATTTTAGAGATATCACTCATTAATGAAACCTAACTCAGTATAAGACATGATTTTCAAGTTGGACTTTCCCTAATGGTATTAAAATAATAACCTTAAACTCGTGTCTCATTTAGAAGTGAGTGAGAGAGAGAGAGAGAGAGAGAGAGAGAGAGAGAGAGAGAGAGAGAGAGAGAGAGAGAGAGAGAGAGAGAGAGAGAGAGAGAGAGAGAGAGAGAGAGAGAGAGAGAGAGAGAAAGAGAAAGTGACAAAGAGAGACAGAGAGAGAAAGAGAAAGTGACAAAGAGAGATAGAAAGAGAAAGCAGTTTAGACAGTAGAGAGGAAGGGAGAGACTAAGAATGAGAGAACATATGTGTGCGGGCTCAGAAAAAATGCACAAAACGCCATCAGATGCCTCTGGAGACTCCTAAACAGAATAACTTTGTCAAGTTAATCATTGAGCTTCTCCATCTCTCACGAGGCCGTCTGACCTCCACGATACCTTGGCGTGCAGGGCCGTGGAAGGCCACGAAGGTTGCGTCTACTCTAATGCTGACACTCACACAGCGACCACCATACGTGAAAATTATGGTTTGATAATTGAGGAGTTATAATTCCGCAGTGACATGGAAAGTGTTCTCTGTCAGCTTCACTGACAGCGAACAGCGAGCCAGTTTCACTGTCAGCGTCTAGTGAGCCAGCTTCACTGTCAGTCGTCTATTGAGTCAGCTTCACCGTCAGCGTCTAGTGAGCCAGCTTCACTGTCAGCAACTAATGAACCAGCTTCACTGTCAGCAACTAGCTAGCCAACTTCACTGTCAGTTGTCTAGCGAGCCAGCTTCACTATCAGTCGTCTAGCGAGCCAGCTTCACTGTCAGTCGTCTAGCGAGCCAGCTTCACTATCAGTCGTCTAGCGAGCCAGCTTCACTGTCAGTCGTCTAGCGAGCCAGATTCACTGTCAGTCGTCTAGCGAGCCAGCTTCACTGTCAGCAACTAGCGAGCCAACTTCACTGTCAGTGTCTAGCGAGCCAGCTTCACTGTCAATCGTCTAGCGAGCCAGCTTCACTGTCAGTCGTCTAGCGAACCAGCTTCACTATCAGTCGTCTAGCGAGCCAGCTTCACTTCCAATCGTCTTCGCTGCTCGTAATCCCACTCGAAGCCAGGTGGTGCTTCATAACGACTCAGCTTCGCTTACTACCCTCGTTCTAACGATCACCTAGGCGTTAACCACAGTCAGTGAAGGTCGTGTTGTGTGTGAGCACACAACACGACCTCACCACTCACCACCACCACAGGAAAATCTTCACCACTCACTACAGCCATGCAAGAGCAGTGTCAGTTGAGTCACAGTAAGTTATAGTGCCTGCATGGATATTGTAATGTGATATAATGAACACAGTGCTTGAATTAAGCGTTACTTGACCTATCATAAAAGCGCACTGTAAAGGAATGAGCGAGAAACCAGGAGGGGCCCAGATTCACGAAGCAGTTCCGGAAGCACTTACGAACCTGTACATCTTTTCTCAATCTTTGGCGGCTTTGTTTACAATTTTTAAACAGTTATTGAGCTCCGAAGCACCAGGAAGCTGTTTATAACAATAACAACAGTTGATTGGGGAAGTTTTCATGCTTGTAAACTGTTTAATAAATGTAACCAAAGCCGTCAAAAATTGAGGAATGAAAGACAGGTTCGTAAATATATATATATATATATATATATATATATATATATATATATATATATATGCCTATACTTGCATAAACCACAAGTGAAGATAAACAATCTTTGGACAACACCCACCAGTGGGACTCGAACCCAGAAAGCACAACTACCTTCCAGTAGCTGGCATAACTAGTATGCTTTAACCCACTACGCCATCAGACCTTACAAAAGAAGTAGATAGTTCGAGATATATATATCTCAAACATCTCTACCTCCCGAAGGCACCAGATGAGTGAGGGGTCAGTCTGCAATTTTCGTCAAGCCACTGTCAATGTGAGAGAACTCGTGTCCAGCTTAAGCTGGACACGAGTTCTCTCACATTGACAGTGGCTTGACGAAAATTGCAGACTGACCCCTCACTCATCTGGTGCCTTCGGGAGGTAGAGATGTTTGAGATATATATATCTCGAACTATCTACTTCTTTTGTAAGGTCTGATGGCGTAGTGGGTTAAAGCATACTAGTTATGCCAGCTACTGGAAGGTAGTTGTGCTTTCTGGGTTCGAGTCCCACTGGTGGGTGTTGTCCAAAGATTGTTTATCTTCACTTGTGGTTTATGCAAGTATAGGCTTATAAGCTGGACACGAGTTCTCTCACATTGACAGTGGCTTGACGAAAATTGCAGACTGACCCCTCACTCATCTGGTGCCTTCGGGAGGTAGAGATGTTTGAGATATATATATCTCGAACTATCTACTTCTTTTGTAAGGTCTGATGGCGTAGTGGGTTAAAGCATACTAGTTATGCCAGCTACTGGAAGGTAGTTGTGCTTTCTGGGTTCGAGTCCCACTGGTGGGTGTTGTCCAAAGATTGTATATATATATATATATATATATATATATATATATATATATATATATATATATATATATATATATATATATATATATATATATATATATTGTGAATTAATTTGTGATAAATCTTGAGGAAATGGTATTATATGTGTAATGTATCAAGATATATGTATATGTGTAACTGTATCAGGCTGCGAGCAGCCGCGTCAAACAGCCTGGTTGACCAGTCCAGCAACGAGGAGGAAGCCTGGTCGACGACCGGGCCGCGGGGACGCTAAGCCCCGGAACCACCTCCAAGGTATCCATTACCAGCAACCCATCCTCCTGTTTAGATAGTACCTATTGTGACTATGGTCAATAGTCACGGAATTCGTACATACTTAGCTTTTATATAGTAGTATACCTGACTACTAAGGAAGTCTTACACCAAAAAAGATGAAGCTAAAAGCAATGTTAAATATTCCTAGGCCTAGTATAGTACACATATGTACTATATTAGGCCTCAGATATCGTGCATTAGGCCTAAAAAAGGTTAGGTTAGTTTGTCTTTGCAATACAAGTAAAAGCTAGTTTTCCGGTTTGTCCAACTCAAAAGTACCGCTTTCTACTTTCTAATCTTTATTAAAACGGGTCTGTTAAAGTTATTTAAATTTACCATAACATTGCAATATTTTTGGTGGAGTAATTAATCACGACTTCAGAAAAGTGCGAGGCTGGTAATAAAGTCACTTCACAAAGTGTTCTCTTTCTATTGTTAGGCAGGTGCTGGGAGGTGTTAGGAGGAGCTGGGAGGTGTTGGGAGGCATTGAAAGGAGTTGGGAGGTGTTGGGAGGAGTTTGGAGGAGCTGGGAGGTGTTGGGAGGTGTTGGGAGGTGTTGGGAGGAGCTGGCAGGTGTTGGGAGGTATTGAAAGGAGTTGGGAGGTGTTGGGAGGAGTTTGGAGGAGCTGGGAGGTGTTGGGAGGTGTTGGGAGGAGCTGGCAGGTGTTGAGAGGAGCTGGGAGGAGTTGGGAGGTGTTGGGAGGTATTGGGAGGTGTAGGAAACCCACTGGTAGCGTCAGCTGAGCGACACTTCACCCTGACATACACCTCAGTTCCAAAATTTACGAGTTCCAAAAAGCTACGAGGTTGTCTGAAACATTAACAACCCCGGATTATGAAGCTGCGAATCTCAAGAACAGTTTAATAAATACAGACTATAAGCCGCCATGATCAAGAAAAGATATATAGGTTTCGTAAGGGGACGAGTAATTGATGGATCGTGGCACTTGATATCCGGTAGGAGAGAAGAGCCTGTGAGCATCCTGGTCTGCTGGCTATGCTTCACCTGGCGGAGAGGAACAGTGAGTGATGCTGCTCTCAGCATCATCCTCATTATCTCACAGGAGTGACACAAATGTCTAGAGTAATGCTGGGCCTACAGCAGCTTCATTTCACATTTTAAGATTATGCCATTTTTTGGGGCTAATTCAGTAATACAAACCATGAACTTATTGGTGGTCCAAGAGTACATGTTGGTGCGTGTGACCAAATATTTGCTAAAAGTATTATCAGTTTATCAGACTGGCTGAAAAAAAAATCAACTCATAGGAACATGCAAAAGTCGACTCAAGGCACTGAAAGCTATGACCTGGAATGGACATGGAGCCTCAATTGCCGTGCTCAAAATGATGTACACAGCCTATGTGCGCTCCGTCATAGACTATGCCGCACCAGTACTGTGCACCTACTCCCAAACCGATATGAAAAGGCTTGAAAGCATTCAAAATGAAGCCATGACAATCATTCTTGGAGTCCCAAGAACTGCCAAAACGTCTAATCTACGAGAGGAGTTGTCCCTTCCCAGTATTAAAAACAGAATTCAGGAGCTGAATGCTAAGCTTGCAATTAGGATAGCCAGAGATCCCCATTACAATGATATTGCCAAGAAAAAACTGAGCTCTGTGCTACTTTCAGGGGGAAACAGGAGAAGCAAAAAATGGCATCACAGAGCAGTCTGCTACCTTGAAGAGCTTCACCTGCTTGAGCAAGCCCGTGAGCTCCTGCCTGTAGAGAGGTTACCTCCCTGGGAGGATGACTCATGCAAGATCATCATCAATGAAATGGCAATGAAAAAATCCAACATGATACCACAAGAAATGAGGCACAAGTATCTCGAGGACATTTATAAAGAAGCCGGAGATGAACTAGATCAAATCTACACTGACGGGTCATCTAATCCTATCAATGGCAGGGCTGGTGCAGCATACACGGTAATCAAGGATAATACCTTCCAACGCAGAAATGAAGAAAAAGCACGTATTGAGAACTATGCCTCTTCAACGCAAGCAGAGCTAACTGCCATTGTTATGGCGTTAAGGTTTCTTGAACGGAACACTAATGGTGCAGTGATTTGCACCGATTCAAAAGCAGCACTGCAAAGCCTAAGTAAAAATCAGGCAGAAAATCTTGCAATAGTCGCTGAAATCAAGAGAGCTGTGAGAGTACTTACCAATCAGGGAAGAGTCATCAAGTTTCTGTGGATCCCCTCCCATGTTGGAATATGTGGGAATGAACGAGCAGATGTGCTGGCTGCTGAAGGCGCTGAAGGAGACCATATTGAATACTTCATACCCAAGACTCAACTACAAATTAGAGGTATTATCAGGCAACATCACCGTGACAAGGTAACTGAGGAAAGGAGGATAGAAGCACAAACCAGTGAATCTGTACGATGGTACAACATGGTTGCAGCTGGCAATCCCAATCAGTATGGCCGAAGAGGAGGACGACGAGTGAGAGAATCTGTAATAGCGAGAATCCGTCTTGGATACAAATATCCATGGAGATTTGGAATGGAAACAACAGTTGATCAGCGAAGTTGCAGAATCTGTGGTGAGAGTGATGGACACCGCCTTGACCACTATCTACGTGAATGTGAACACCTGAGAGACATTAGGAATAACTGTAGAATAATAAACCCCACATTGTTTGAGTTAGGAAAACACTATTTGTCAAATATTGATACTGTTCTTAAAAGATTTCCCCATTTTGCACCCGCAAGATAACGTAAGCTTTTAAGGGTTGATAAATGTTAATCTTCTTGTTTGAGGAGCTGTTCACTTGAGACAGTTAAGCAAGTCCCAGCTGTGTCTGGGTACAAGTGACAGGATGAACAACCCAGCGGGTTTTCTTCCTATTGGGGAGTGTTGTACATTCTGCTATGGCGGTATGTTCACTCACAAGATGAGTGGCGCTGCCCAATAAACTCGCCCCTCGGGGCAAAATTTAAAAAAAAATTTTACCATTGGTTAAAATCAAGCCTGAGGTGCTACAGGTCCGTCATGTAGAGAATAAGACAACACAACTGGGTGGAAGGTTTGTCAAAATAGCTTGGGTACACACACTGTGTAGGATGCCAGTGGGTGCCAATCAGAATGCCAGTGGGTGCCAATCAGAATGCCAGTGTGGGCCAATCAGGAGCCAGCGAGTGTGTCAACTTCTTAGCGCCATTTTCGCCTAACAGAGCAGATCTCACTAACATGTGCTGACACTAACGCTGAGGTCACTTCCGACCAGTTAGCGAAAAATATTATAATTCTATAGAAGTTAAATCCTTTAATGGAAATAAAATGGGGGATTTCCATCCAGCAATGACAGGATGTTGTTTCCTTCCATTGCAAATGCAACCGTAAATAGGAAGATGATCCAGAAGCACTCCTGGAGAGATCAGTCTTCTAAAAATATACTTGTGTAGGGTTAGATTCTTTAATGTCACGTAAAAGCAATTTGGAAATCTATGAGGATATGTGGGTATATTTAAAACATTGGCTAATCACGGCATCAATCTCTCCAATCAATTTTTTATTCTCTTGTTACTAAAAAAAAACTTATATAATTTTAATTGCAAAAAATAAGCTAAACTTTCATTTTGTGATTTTAACTAAAACTCAAATTCTGGACATATTTTGACGCTTTTAAGGCTTGAAATATGGTTTTTTTAAAGCTTATATTTCCCCTTTAGTATAATCTCGATGATTTGTTTGATAAACAGATAACAGGTATTGATTAGCATTATTGCCAGCCAAGATTAGGGAAGGTTCTCCTACCGTTTGTGATGGCAGATGCCACCACCCCAGCCACACGGGTCTCGAGTTGCTAATTACAAACTTCGGGGGAGTTTAAGTTATAACAGCAAGCAAGAACTAGTTATCAAGTTGTACCTATGTTGGGGATCACGAATTTTTAATAGGTCAAGCTGAGACAAGGTGAGATGTGGTCCTCGAGTGCCAGGTCCCAGATGTGGTTTTAGAGTGCCAGGTCCCAGATGTGGACCTCAAGTGCCAGGTCCCAGGACCTAAATGTGGCCCTCGAGTGCTAGGTCCCAGATGTGGACCTCGAGTGCCAGGTCCCAGATGTGGTTTTAGAGTGCCAGTTCCCAGATGTGGACGTCGAGTACCAGGTCCCAGGACCCAGATGTGGCCCTTGAGTGCCAGGTCCTAGATGTGGACCTAGAGTGCCAGGTCCCAGGACCCAGATGTGGCCCTTGAGTGCCAGGTCCTAGATGTGGACCTAGAGTGCCAGGTCCCAGGACCCAGATGTGGCCCTTGAGTGCCAGGTCCTAGATGTGGACCTAGAGTGCCAGGTCCCAGGACCCAGATGTGGCCTTCGAGTGCTCTGCCCTCACGAGCGCCTCCGGAAAAAGGTTGTAACAAGCAAATATTGACCACAACACACACAGTGCACAATATTGCCAGCCCGGCCGGGTAGTTGTGACTACAGACAGTCGTGGAGAGCCTAATAATCCCCGCGGCATAATAACCCGAGCATCATGGGATGCACGCAAACATTAAGCACCGCTAATATAAACACCGAGAAATGTATTACGAAGAACCGTGAACTTTTCTGGCCACAAATCCTACGTGAGGTAGTATTATTGTCCAGCCGACCCCAGGGATGCTGGCTGTCTTTGGGGAGTGTGTGTGTGTGTGTGTGTGTGTGTGTGTGTGTGTGTGTGTGTGTGTGTGTGTGTACTCACCTAGTTGTGGTTGCGGGGGTTGAGCTTTGGCTCTTTGGTCCCGCCTCTCACCCGTCAATCAACTGGTGTACAGGTTCCTGAGCCTATTGGGCTCTATCATATCTACACTTGAAACTGTGTATGGAGTCAGCCTCCACCACATCACTGCCTAATGCATTCCATTTGTCAACCACTCTGACACTAAAAAAGTTCTTTCTAATATCTCTGTGGCTCATTTGGGCACTCAGTTTCCACCTGTGTCCCCTTGTGCCCCTTATGTTAAATACCCTGTCTTTATCAACCCTGTCGATTCCCTTGAGAATCTTGAATGTGGTGATCATGTGCCCCCTAACTCCCCTAACCCCTGTGTGTGTGAGTATGTGTGTGTGTGTGTGTGCTCGTGTGTGTGCGCGCGCGTGTGTATACCAACGCCCAGCAGCATAGTGACTTTAAACATTGTAAAATGTTGTATTGTGGAAACGAAGGAATAGTTAATTAGAGTCCTTCTGTGCATTCACGTTCTTTTGTTGTTGTTAAACATTGTAACTCATTCACTAGCGTCAAGGTAAGTATATTTGAGCTCCAAATGTCAAGTGATGTTACAAGAGTCGTATTAATAATAAATTATTTATTTTGTTCTGGAGTATAGTTATATTTTATGAACTGAATAGTGTAATGAATTTACAATTAGCGTAAATAATTTGCTTTATTCTTGGTAATAAATCATGAATGTTTTAACCTTAATTTTGCAGTAACTAAAAGCGAGTGATCGCTTTAGTTTAAACGATCGTTTGCTTCTTGGGTAACGACATAGTTCGTTAACAACCAAGACAGTCACAAGGCCCATCACCACGCGTTATCAGATCATATTCTAACTATCGGATTATTATAAAATATTCTTATAATCTGGACTTAATTCGCCTTGGGGTGAAAATATAAAGATGTCGTTCATTGTCATGTTATTTCAAGATATATGAATCAATTTTGACTTCAAAATCACCAGGTGATTTTTAGAGAGGCAACTGCTGCTGCTTTTCACTAAACCCGAGGCATCGAGGCCCTGAAGTGTGTTCACAGACATCACCATTGACTTGAGAATGGTCCAGGACGGACCGAAACGTCGTCGTCCATTTACTTTCTAGTGTGTGGTTTGGTCAACATACTTCAGCCACGTTATTGTGACTCCTCGTCTGCATTTATCACCAAGCAAGTGTTTCATAACTGCTGGTTCATGGGTTGTTAGTGTGGCTCCAGCGTGCAAGTGTTGCATGGTTGTTGATCTGGAGATGACGCCGCCCTGGCAATGTTTATGTGCAAGATGGATCCCCCAGGGTGAACCAAACCATCCCAGGCGTTAATTTCAGAGAGTTTTCACATTTTCTCAGCGTGAAAACTGCCTTAGAAAAACATCTCACACAGAGGAAGGTGCTGGAAACTGTCATCTTATCTTGCAGACGATGAGTCACAATAACGTGGCTGAAGTATGTTGACCAGACCACACACTAGAAGTTGAAGGGACGACGACCTTTCGGTCCGTCCTGGACCATTCTCAAGTCGATTATGAGAATCGATTACGAGATTATCTTCTACATGAACTCGAGGCGCAGTGATTAGCACTGTCGACTGGCAATCAAATGCACCAAAGTTCGATTCCAGTGCAGGCCAATATATTTGGACAAGTTTCCTTGCATCTGAGGAGTCTGTTCATCTAGCGGTAAGTAGGTTCCCGGGAGTTACTCAACTATTGTGGGTTGAATCCTGTGGATAGTCAATAGTTGGACTACGGGGGAACCATGACACGGAACCTCCACATCATTCATGCAATATTTGGAGGCAATTACAAGAATGGGAGCAATAGCATCGGTTGCAGTAATTGCGTCACAGTAGCAACAGTGTTTGAAAAGGTCTTAAAACGTATTGATTGCAATGTAAATTATAATAACAGCAGAAGTGTTGTTCGCATTTGCACGGCAACGGTAGCAACGCCACCTGTTGCCGTTGCAACGGGCCCAGTATTGTGATAATATAGTCTGTCATGTTATTGAAGCGATATTGCAAATTATAGATCCTATTGTGTAACTAATTCACACAAACGAATTCGTTAACTTCTACACATACATATTACGAGATTGTGAATGGGAAATAACACGTGTCCTCTCCCGATAAATGACAACAGCTGTCCCTACAAAACTAACGAAAGGAATACAAGGACATTGTTGAAGGCGAACCACACACTCGTTAGTGACCCAAGCTGCTAACGCCTCCGAAACCTACACGAAGCTACGACCCAACTATCAAGCCAAATTGACCCTTAATACATTACCTGTAAGATGGAGGAACAGGCTGATGACAGCTACGTGCTTGTAGATTAATGGTGTAGTTTGCCGTGATTATCGGAGGCGATGTAGAGAGAGTTAAACACAAGAAAATAAATAAGGAAGGAACCTCTCTTCACGACGGACCAGAGGTGACTGAAGTCTCCCTTTCCACCCTTCAGAACGTAAACATTAGACTCGCCTGCTTCCCCTAGTTACAGCGCCACTGGAACGACCCTAATTAGTATCAAAGTATATGATATATATATATATATATATATATATATATATATATATATATATATATATATATATATATATATATATATATATATATGTATATATATATATATATAATTTATATTGTCGTAGCAGCGTTATCTGGTACTGGCGTAACGGTGTACAACAGTATTCCTATAACTATAGGTCCACTGGGTTGATATATCAATTGTAGTGGCAATATACATTATTTTCCTTGTATTCAGAGCATATCTGGTGCAGATATAACATTGCTCATGTGGTCCGCTATACTCGCAATGTTCACTAATTATCCTGACAGCGCGGCATGATATATCATGCATGTGCTGAACTAAGTAGAAGCATTAGTTAGTAAAGTAAATGATGCTACTAACTAGTTGACAGCTACAAGTCATTAGTTTAATTTATCTTGGGCTGTTAGCGAGCATGGCTTTGCACTCAGGTCTTAGACTTGTTCCCTGTCAGTTGTGTTCTCACGAGTTGTCTCCAGCAATCTCTACAACCTGTTGAGTTGGCGATATTATGTAGGCATTATGTAGAAGGGGAAGAGCTGGCCAGGCAGGATAAGGACTGATGTAGGATAAATACATTGACGATGTGGCTTCAGACGTAGGATAAGTCTTGCAGACGTAGAGCAAAGACTTGCCGATGTTCGAAAAAAGTCTTTCGACGTTGAATACTGGAGTGAAAATTCTATCGCAACATCACTAAGCCACATTTGCCGAACTCTTCAAGAAACTATTTATTATCACGAAACATACTTGAAGGTTTCAACACGGCCCTCGTATAAGGGACCGTAAAGACAGCTAAGGAGGTGGATAGCTGCCATCCACAAGCTCTCCGGCAGCTTCCCCGTCCCTTCAGGCATCGTATAGGTGAGAGGGTAGAGAGAGGAGAGGTTGTAATGACCGAGATCATGTTAGCGAGGCAGGCCTTACGGCAGGCACGACAAGAAGGCCAGACATTAAGTAGTGTAAGAGGCGACATAGTCTCAGCGACACGGCCTCAGCGACACAGCTTCAACGACACTACACCGGCCCTCTGGAAGCAGAGCTGAGACGAGAGAGAGGCAGCTACACGCCTGGAGGCCGGATATTGGCACTCAGAGTGCCTGTAGGCTCCATGTAGTCAGCTGAATCTTGTATAATCATTTGACTGACAAATTATACCATTGAATATTTAATACAATACGGTGTATATTACTATTAACTACATTACATATTACTGTACATTATATGTATATTCTAAACGGTGTTCGAGTATATACTAAGCGGTATAATATATTATACATTATAATACATATTTTATATATATAATTCATGCTTATTCATTGAATAAGGTCTTTTTTATTAGAAATAATGGTACCTGAAATTACTTTCGCAATGTACTATTTTATTTTATTTTTTTTAATTTTCCGTGTTTAATTAAAATGGCGAGGTGGCACCACTGGTCACCATGGTAGTGTGGTTGGTAAGCCACTGGAGCACCCATGGTTGTATGGTTGGCAAACCTCATGAAAGATACATTTGCCTACAGTAAACACTAATGTAATCCTGTAACTGAAGTGTTACAGTTATTTGCCGCCAGATGGCCTTCTCCCATCGCATTAGAACCGGTTTCTCCTTGTGAACCGACACTGAGGTTCATAATTGCGTCATTACCTTTGATCACCGATCCTGGACTCTATAATGAGCGTCACGTAATGAACCCTGAACCAGGACCTCAGGGGTCAAGGACACCCCCTTAGACATATGTAAATATTGGAAGGGGAATTCCAGCTCTCGGTTCCTCACGGTGTTCAATAGTCTTTTCTTGATAAAGTTTTGGAAATGTGAAGATATTTAGTCAAAGAATCTGTTGAGGACGATATATTTCCTATTATCACTTGTTATATGTCAATTTACTAAGATAAGAACTGTAAATTTGTTAATTAATTAATATACGTTATGCTTTTTATTGTAAATTGTTTCCAGTTTATTTTTTATATAACTGATTTAAAAGGTTTTTTTTTAAGCGCTTTCCCGGATATATTCACACTTATCTGGGTATTAAACGATTATTTGTTTGTTTGTAGGGATTTTCCTTCACGGGTCCTGAGTCTCTAGCTGCCCCATTGAGTGTTACTCATTTCTGTGTTACTCATTTCTTTGTTACTCATTTCTGTGTTACTCAGCCGGTGGGTGAATGCTTATAACTCATATGTTGGCTTCGGTGACCCAGTGTGGGTTAATATATTCTGCGCTGTTAAATCTCAGTGGTAGTCTTGCTAATTGTGTAACTTTGATATGTTGGGCAACGGTCTATTGGTCTGTTTTGCAGTCCTCCAAAATGATGACATTTCCTATCTTCTTCAGAAACCTGTAACTCTTGTTCTCACGCACATGGGTGTACAAGCCCGAGGCGGCATAAGTATACTTCTCTTTATTCTGATTCTTTTCCTTTTCACCAAAATAAGTGATTCGCACTTGGTTGAAATCTTGTTCGAACCCGCAAATCCTGATGTTGCAGATGCTGTGTTGCACTGAGCATCTTCTGCTCCATCTCGGGTTATTATTATTTGTAATCTGTGTTAGACTCTGTGGTATATAAATGTCTATATTTCTCAAGTTAGTTGCAGGTTTTGCAGCTTCATCTGCAACGTTATTTCCCGATATTCATGAACGACTTTGCAAACCAGTTGATATATATTCGACCTGGGTATTAACCATTCATCTGGGTAATAAGGTCTCCTGGATATTTTGGGTAACGAACTAAACACGATAAATTAAATGAACAAATCCACAAGGGACGTGACGAGGATTCGAACCTGCGTCCGGGAGCATCCCAGACACTGCCTTAATCGACTGAGCTATCGTTCGAATCCTCGTCACGGCCCTTGTGGATTTGTTCATTTGATGCATCACGCTAGTGGGATCTCTGTGTGTAACGAGAAATTAAACATATATGTATAGGCATCCTGGAGGTAGCGGTGCCTGACACTGTCTACCATCAGTAGCTCTTATAACTATCGAGCGTAGTCGTGACGATACCTTGAGGTTACCTTGAGGTGCTTCCGGGGCTTAGCGTCCCCGCGGCCCGGTCGTCGACCAGGCCTCCTGGTTGCCGGACTGATCAACCAGGCTGTTGGACGCGGCTGCTCGCAGCCTGACGTACGAGTCACAGCCTGGTTGATCAGGTATCCTTTGGAGATACTTCCACCGACGATATTAATCCCCGGAGTCCAGCAGTGATTGTACGGTGGCTTGAGTATGTATATATACCGTACTGTGACATACCGATACTGACTCATATATAGTGTTGATGCTGGAGATTGATTAGTGATGATGGGAGTAGTCCCGTGATGTACCCTGAGTGATGTACTTGACAAACCTGACGTCAGGAATTAGGGATGCAGCACACACGTCACTCAAGAGGCAACATTAAACTAAAGGGTGATTTTGCATGTGATTTGTTTTCTATACCTGGTCGGTGGATGTTATTCTAATGCTCAGTAGATCCACCAGTTGTGTAGAGTCTAGAGCACTCGCTCCGAGAGAGAGAGAGAGAGAGAGAGAGAGAGAGAGAGAGAGAGAGAGAGAGAGAGAGAGAGAGAGAGAGAGAGAGAGAGAGAGAGAGAGAGAGAGAGAGAGAGAGAAAGAGAGAGAGAGAGAGAGAGAGAGAGATATGCAGAGTAGTAAGGAGTGCACTATAAGGAAAGTCCTACAAACAATGCACCTTGAGTACTGTGCACTGTGAAGATGAGAGCTCACACCTGCAGCACACAATGCGTGTTAGGTGTCAGTGCCACAGTCGACTGTAACAACTATAACCCCCCCCCCCTTCAACAATAATAGAGACAAATCTAACATTTGGTGAATGTGTTTGGAGCACGTACAGGCGATAAGTCACAATAACGTAGCTAAAGTATGAAGACCAGACCACACACTAGAAGGTGAAGGGACGACGACGTTTCAGTCCATCCTGGACCATTCTCAAGTCGAGAGTGGTCCAGGACGGACCGAAACGTCGTCGTCCCTTCTAGTGTGTGGTCTGGTCTTCTTTGGAGCACGTCTATCAATCTGCCCCTAACAAACAGATCACCTAATGACCTGTTCCACACGAGACAAGGACGTGTTAAGACAGACGCTCAGGGGTGCTACGAGAATAATATAAAAATGAACTCCTTGAGAGGAGCGCGATCCTGGCCATTCCTCGATCTTAAACTTTCTCTCTGGGAGGTTTATCGTCCTTGTGATGGCCCACACGTGACGCCCGCCGGCAGCAGCATGTGGTGTAACACCACCATCACAACGACCTCCCCCGACGAGGCTCTTGTCGTGCTCGAGCGGAAATTATGGGGTAATAGGAATCCGCGATCTTAAAGTCAGGCGTAAAAGAAGGAAACGCTTGATTCTCTTAACTACCCTATTGCTCAGGCCTTGTCAGGTGATCAGATCTTGTCAGGTGATCAGTTGTGACCTGAGATCCTAATGCCAAGGTTTTAATGTCTTAATCTTAATGTCTGGATCTAAATGACATCACTAGACGCAGAGAAAGTGTTGTCCACAGCAGACGGAGAACAAAGACTGCTAACACCAAACGCGAGGTACCAGATGATACCATACCTGGCCAACAAGGTACCAGATGATACCATACCTGGCCAACAAGGTACCAGATTCTAACACTGGATGCAAGACAAAGGCTGTCATCCCTAGACGCAGGACAAGGCCAGCCATCAATGGACACAAAACAAGGCCAGCCATCAATGGACGCAGTAAATATAAAATAGTTTACGCAAGTCCCGTCGTGCTAATCTTCAGAACAATATGTTTCAGTCCATAATTATAATTCATGTTCAGAATAAAACACTTTAGTCTCGTTCAGTCTAGCAACATTGGTAATTATTTATTGCTCTCAACTATCGTCAATTTTCCACCGCTTGTTCGGGGCCTAAATGCTCTCATTCTCCTATATTGAAACCATTTATAGTTACGAGTAAATTTTATGTGTTCTGTAGAAGAGGTTTCAATGTTCGTCTCATTCCCACAGTATGTCTATTTTTATTTTTTTTTTATTTATATAGCAGATTATCGATCAATATATTTTATTTATCAGAGTTCCAACTATCCACGTTGATTTTTATAATTTTATAGCTCTTCTAGTATATCAATAATTTAGCTATCCTTGTTTATCAGTCATTTCGCTATCCTTGTATAACAGTCATTTGGCTATCCTTGTATAACAGTCATTTGGCTATCCTTGTATAACAGTCATTTGGCTATCCTTGTATAACAGTCATTTGGCTATCCTTGTCTATCAGTCATTTGGCTATCTTTGTCTATCAGTCATTTGGCTATCCTTGTATAACAGTCATTTGGCTATCCTTGTCTATCAGTCATTTGGCTATCCTTGTATAACAGTCATTTGGCTATCCTTGTCTATCAGTCATTTGGCTATCCTTGTATAACAGTCATTTGGCTATCCTTGTATAACAGTCATTTGGCTATCCTTGTCTATGCAGTAAGCCAAACAAAAGCTTCAAAATTATAGACAAACTATTTAACGTCAACGAAGGGAAATATGTATTTTGTATTTATTAATGTATAGTTTAACACCAGGAGAAGACGCGACCTATCAGAAGACGTGACTGAAGGTGTCAAACGCTTATCTGCGAGTCCACAACTGTTTCCTCGTTTGGATCCAACAGCCTGTTGCTGCTGGAAATATTGTATGATCTTGATGACCTGTGGAAGCCGTCAACGTGTGACAGGTGTCAACGTTTGACAGGTGTCAAGTATACTTTACATTATATGCCAAAAAAAAGCGAAAACGCAAATAAATGAGAAACCATTTTGATAAGAAAAAGTAATCGTGTTTTCTATTGACTTCACGTCGTAAATTAAGTCAATTGAACAGGTCGTTCTTAAACGAAAGGTGGCAAGTGTCAAGTGGTCCTTATAGTCAGACAGCTGTCAATGTTAAGTGTGTTTAGTGGTGATTATAATTTGACAGCTGTCAAGGGAAGGGGGTGCATAACCAAGTTGGCTTACCAATCTCACCTGTCTAAGAGCCTCACCTTGTATAGCAGCGACGGAAAAAAAGTTCTGTGATCTTCACTACTGTCAAATATTTCCAGTGCTTTCCCGAATGCGTGATTTTTTTTTACGTATTAATTATCATTCAAAATACCCCACAGTCATTTAATTGATGTTGTGCAGTTCTATGACATTTATCCAATTAACACAAACTTTGTAAATGTTCAAGAATTGTTTTGATCGCTGTAAAACGTTCACTTGGTCAGCGTTCATAGCGCGTGGTACTGCGTGAGGGGCTGGCGACGGTCGCTCAAGTACAGTGGGCGCGCTCAGCACAGCCGGCCTGACGTCGCTGGCTGCCGGACGAGGTCTGGCCCGCCCTGTGCCTTCTGGGGCTGCCAGCCGCCGCCACCAACTGCTGCTGCTGCTGCTGTTGCTGCTGCTGCTCCTCCTCCTCCTGATACTACTGCTGCTGCTGCTGCTCCTCCTCCTCCTCCACCTGATGCTACTGCTCCTGCTGCTGCTGCTTCTCCTCCTCCTCCACCTGATGCTACTGCTCCTGCTGGTGCTGCTGCTCCTCCTCCACCTGAATGCTACTGCTCCTGCTGGTGCTGCTGTTGTTGCTGCTCCTGCTGCTGCTGCTTCTGGTACTGCTACCGTTGCTCCTGTTACCTGTACTGTTACTGCTTCTGGCGTTGCTGCTGCTACTGGTGGTGCTCCCTACTGCTATTGCTGCTCCAGCTGCTACTGCCTCTACGACAACCACAGACCAGCCAATTGTAGACACTGGCAGCCACTGCTGCTGAGTTCCAGTGTCTGGGGCGGCTGGAGAGATGTAGAGGAAGAGGTGAAGGAACGATGGAAAATAATCAACTTAATGGAGAATAGAATATAAACATAAAATAATAAAAATCATTAAAAACAATGAGAAGAATTGATAACAAAAGAAGTTAAATTGACATTTAAAATAGGAAAATACTTTATAGATGAGAACCGAACTGTTTCAAGTATAAAAATGATTTCTTACAACGGTATAAAGTCTAAGGCTGCCCAGCGCTAAAGTCTAAGGCTGCCCAGCGCTAAAGTCTAAAGCTGCCCTGCGCTAAAGTCTAAGGCTGCCCTGCGCTGTAGTCATCCAGTACGCAGCACCGGCGTGGGACCCGTACATCTCGCGAAGCGCAGAATGGTGCTTGGAAAATTACAGATTATAAGACTAATGCGCCAATTAAGAGGATTAACCTATGAGGATAGTTCAAGAGAACTCGATCTTACAACTCAAGAGTAAAGAGAAAGGCAGAGTAGACATGATTACTATCTACTAAATACTGAAAGACATGCCCATCATATACCAGATGCAGAAGGATACATAATCACTGAGAACTAAATATTGAGAGGACATAGCCACTACGCACTAAATACTGTGTGTATATATATATATATATATATATATATATATATATATATATATATATATATATATATATATATATATATATATATATATATATATATATATATATATATATATATATATATATATATATATATAATATATATAAGTACGAAACCCACAATAATAGTCGAGGTATTTCTACGAACTTGTTTGAGTGTTTTCAGCATTCCGGCCAGCGAGAATATAATTACAAATGCTCCCTCCTGCAGAAGCAGTCTGAAACTTGCAGGAAACCGTCAACCTCGAAGTGGATGCGATTTCCTGGGTCTCCTCGCGAGCTGCTCAAACTTTTGTGCTTAATGTCGCTCCCTATTTTTCTTGAGCGCTTCTCTTGTGCTCTAAATGAGCTCCCCCTCTGAGCTGTGAGTTACCGCCCTCGTTATGAAGAGCAAAAGTTTGCAGCTTGCTTGGTAATCCTGTGATTCTGTAGAAGGTGTTTCGTTAGCATAATTGTGAATCAATATTCATTGATGACTACGGTGTGCTGGGAGTGTGGACTGCAGGTAATGTAAAAAAAAAGAGTCTAGTGAACCGGAATTAACAACCTGAAATTGTTCAAATGAACAAATTCACAATTCCACAATGAAATTGTTCATTGTGGTGACGAAGAGGAAGCTCCGTCTCCCTCAGCCTGCTCGACTTGCTTAAGTAAAAAAGTCGACATTTAAACTGTTAGAAGTGGATTATATTTTGTGTTATTTTTTAATTTAAACTTTTGAATATATCTAATTCCGTCAGAAGTGCTGAAATTGATGTTTTTTGTCCATTATTATTATTTTAATAACTAATAGTAGCAACATTAGCAGCTACAGATGTAGTAACACACAGAAATCACATTAACGTGACATATCAAAGAACAAATCCACAAGGGCCTTGATGAGGGTTCGAACCTATGTATTGGATGTTCCCAGGCACGTTCTAGTCAGCTGTATCACGACATGGTAAAAAAATTGGAACCTGGAGCGCTACTGCCCCTCACGAGGATCCCGTGGCTTCCACTGAAGCTTAAACGACGGTTTCACACAATTCCCCCCATGCACTCGAGCTCTCTCAACTCGGGTTGACACAGCCCGAGTGCACGAGGGAATTGTAACGAAGACCGACTGTAGTTCACTGATAAGGATCGCAATAAGCAACTTAAAATCCCACGACGTAAAATTTGAATGAGTAAATCAGCACCAATTACCTCTAACATCATATGTATGTCAGCCGTGTCATCCAACGGCTCCAGTGTGATGTATTCAGTAAGTGAGAGAAATATTCAGACCCCAGGAATTCGCTGACTAACTTTCTTCCCCGCCGCTGAACTCCGAATGAGTTGTAACTTGCTTGCTTCTTAAATAAGTTCGATATATTCAAGTGCAGTTCTCGACGGACTCAGAGGCCCCGGCGTCCCTGATGGACTTTGAGAACAAGACGGAAGTTTCGAGTCAAGGCCCAATAATATTTGAGCACAATTATCTCAAAACTTGTATAGACTATAAGGTAAAGTGCGAGACGCACTCACAAAGTGTTCAAACAAAAAAATGACATTCAGACAGGCCAACAAGCACTTTAAACGGGCCAAGATAGAGTCATACAAGCAATGTGAAGTGCAAAAAAGCAGAGACAGTCACTCAGGCAAAGAGACAGGCAAATAGGTAGTCAAACAAGCTAAGAAACAAATAGGTAAATAAAAAGTCAGTCAAACAAGATTCAAGCCAAACAACACACACACACACCATCGTCTGACCTTCGACCTGTCTTAAAAACTGACAATTATCAAAGTCTCTTCCTCTGAAGCATAAAAACCTTAAACAACAAGACAGAATAACCACAAACAAACACAAACAACGACTAACATACTCCTCTTTCCTAGCCCGGTGTCGCCCAAGAAACAAACATCCTACATATGAAAATGTCCCGCATCATTTTTTTGCAATATGCACGAGACAAGAAATGGGATCCCCCAAAAGAATATATTTGTTTGACTTACTGTGTCTAGTTTCCCAGACTCGAGGAGTTAAAAATTCCTCCCTCGAGGAGAGACAAAACATGTTGACCAGAAAAAGAAGCAACAGAGGTGCAAAGAAGCACGAAAATATATATATATAACATTTGAAGAAAAAAAAGAGTAAGATTTTTTGGATGGGGGGTGTGAGGGGGGGGGGTGGAGGGATGAATAGGTGGGAAGCCGTAGCTGGGTCTGGGTGAACATATACCTGTCAAGAACAGGAGAAAGAAAGAATATGTTGTCAGGTCCAGGTCTCCACCACTACCCAAACAATAACATAGTGAGAGAGGCGCTCGGGGCCTGAACGTGGTCACGCCTCCACAGGTAAGGGAAGATGGCCTTCTTCCTCACAGTGTTATTTAACTCAAACTCTCTAAGAAAATGAAATACTCTTCAAATATCTTACTCCGTTCGTGCCTTCGGGTTTCGGGGATATTTACGTACTTTGAGCCATAAGACATAATGTAAACATTAGGTATGGATAAACAGTAACATGGAAAATGTCGGCCCAACTCGGCCCTGTAGCTCGTAAGGCTGCCCTGGTTGCAGCGATTGTTTAAAGTTAAACAACACAAAATTGTACTAAAGCGTCAAATATCCCCACAAAGTTTACACAGCATGAAAACGGCACAGTAGAGCCCTCGCCTGGGAGGGGAAGGATACGTCACTTAGATCAATACGAACTGAAACACAGATATAGGTTAGCCAAGGACCGCCCCGTCCCCAGCTATACTGAGAATATCGATCACTTCACAAAATCTTTAATCCTAGATAATACACAAGAGGCGAAGCAGCACACGAACCATTACGTCGATATAGAGAAGAGAGTCGAAGGCTTAACCATTGTATGCCCAGCTGGAAGGTGTTCCAGACCCCCCTACAGTGTCAACACCACTTTATCTCACTACCTCACATCCAACAAGATGGCGGCTTTTGGGTCTGTTGAGACCCCTCATCGCGTTCCAATACTCGCCACTGCTCCTCTGAATATTGTATTAATCCGTCCTGTAACATCTCTGGGATTATAATCTGTAGCTGATAATTTGCACACACATTTATCACATCATTTCCTCATCATTGGATGCGTCTTTTCAGAGCTGTTGTTATAGCAGTTTCATATGCAGGCGATGAGTCACAATAACGCGGCTAAAGTACCACGAGCAACAGAGCAGAGCAACAATCGACTTGAGAATGGTCCAGGACGGACCGAAACGTCGTCGTCCCTTCACCTTCTAGTGTGTAGTCTGGTCAACAGACTACACACTAGATTCTAATTTACGTTTGTAAACACTGTCTTGGTAACTGGTATTCTCGAGATCCTTAGACTATGCCGCCGCGCGCAGTTCCTCACCTCAGGCGGGAACAGACGGCCGTGGATCAAAATAAAGCTGGAAATTGTTAAAGGTGGCAAATTAAAAACGCGTCACCACAGCCTTACAGAGCAACTCGCCCTCTCAACCAACGGATCGCTTTTCCTACGTCAGGGTCACCAGGGTTATCAATGTGACCAACTTTGAAGTGTTACGGCTCACAATTATCTAGTTTTTCTACGCGTCGGACTCGATAGGTTAGGTGGGTTGCTTAGGTGCGTTCCTTCCTGGAGATAGTGAAGGGGTGTGTGATAGTGGAGTTGCGTGTGATAGTGAAGTGAAGTGTGATAGTGAAGTGTGATAGTGAAGTGAAGTGTGATAGTGAAGTGTGATAGTGAAGTGTGATAGTGAAGTGTGATAGTGAAGTGTGATAGTGAAGTGTGATAGTGAAGTGAAGTGTGATAGTGAAGTGTGATAGTGAAGTGTGATAGTGAAGTGAAGTGTGATAGTGAAGTGAAGTGTGATAGTGATGTGAAGTGAAGTGTGATAGTGAAGTGTAATAGTGAAGTGTGATAGTGAAGTGTGATAGTGAAGTGAAGTGTGATAGTGAAGTGAAGTGTGATAGTGAAGTGAAGTGTGATAGTGATGTGAAGTGTGATAGTGAAGTGAAGTGTGATAGTGAAGTGTAATAGTGAAGTGTGATAGTGAAGTGAAGTGTGATAGTGAAGTGAAGTGTGATAGTCAAGTGTGATAGTGAAGTGAAGTGTGATAGTGAAGTGTGATAGTGAAGTGAAGTGTGATAGTGAAGTGAAGTGTGATAGTGAAGTGAAGTGTGATAGTGAAGTGTGATAGTGAAGTGAAGTGTGATAGTGAAGTGAAGTGTGATAGTGAAGTGTGATAGTGAAGTGAAGTGTGATAGTGAAGTGAAGTGTGATAGTGAAGTGAAGTGTGATAGTGAAGTGTGATAGTGAAGTGAAGTGTGATAGTGAAGTGAAGTGTGATAGTGAAGTGTGATAGTGATGTGAAGTGTGATAGTGAAAGGGGCGTGTGATGGTGAAGGGGGTGTGTGGCTCCGGGCAAAGAAAATAAGTAAAAGTTAATTAAAAGCTTAAAATTTGGCGGGAAGTGACTTTACCAAAAATATATTAGAATACAAAATTATTTTTCCTGTCGGAGATGACTCTTTGACCCCTGTGTCGGTGACCTTTGACCTTGTAATGGTGACCATTGACCCTCTGACGGACATCTCTGACCTTTCGGCATCGACCTGATACCAATGAGGGCGACTTTTGGCCCTGTTAATGACCTTTAACCCCTCTTATCTTAGCAATCTTTAACCTCGATCAGTAACTCATTAGCTCTAGACAGACAGCTGCAATCATGACATGTGTATACACACAAACACTTGTGCACACGCTTACACAAGTGCGCACGCACACACATACACAAGTGCGCACTCACACACACACACAAGTGCTCACACGTTTGCAAATATAATGGCTATTTAGTTTTTTACCTTGCTGCCTGAATGATATTCATGGACACTTAGGCTTGAACTAATTTTTTGGGGCCCGGCTGAGCTCTCAAATATAGCACATCAGAAAAAATATTAAATTAACTTCTATCTCTGGAATACTTATTTAAATGTGAAGAGATTTATACTGCGCTCATATATATATATATATATATATATATATATATATATATATATATATATATATATATATATATATATATATATATATGTCGTACCTAGTAGCCAGAACGCACTTCTCAGCCTACTATGCAAGGCCCGATTTGCCTAATAAGCCAAGTTTTCATGAATTAATTATTTTTCGACTACCTAACCTACCTAACCTAACCTAACCTAACTTTTTCGGCTACCTAACCCAGCCTAACCTATAGAGATAGGTTAGGTTAGGTTAGGTGGGGTTGGTTAGGTTCGGTCATATATCTACGTTAAATTTAACTCCAATAAAATAAAATTGACCTCATACATAAGGAAATGGGTAGCTTTATCATTTCATAAGAAAAAAATAGAGAAAATATATTAATTCAGGAAAACTTGACTTATTAGGCAAATCGGGCCTTGCATAGTAGGCTGAGAAGTGCGTTCTGGCTACTAGGTACGACATATATATATATATATATATATATATATATATATATATATATATATATATATATATATATATATATATATATATATATATATATATATATATATATGGATGTCGTACTGGGTCCATTTGTTTAACAGATGCTCTGCCTGCTCTATAAAGGTTTGGAGGGCTTCCTTCTTCTTGTTTAGTTGATGCCGAATGAGCTCTTGCCTATACCTATAGGTAAACTCTGTATTGCGGACTGCTGGGTCATGTGGGTTTATATTGGTGTATACTGGCAGCAGGTTTTCTTTCAAACATGTTTCATTGAATATGACCGCATATTCTGTATTTATTATTTTCTGGTTTAGGGCTTCTATCCCTCTAACTATTTTCTTAGCATCAGGGCTTAATTGAAATAGGAGTTCTCCAAAACTCATTTTCGTACTTTTAAGGTGAAGAAAAGAAGTGATATATATATATATATATATATATATATATATATATATATATATATATATATATATATATATATATATATATATATATATATATATATATAGGCACTCGAGGCACAATGAAGTTAACGACATCATCAAGAGGAGCCTCACCGCAGCTGGATGCCCAGCTGAAAGAGAGCCGCGTTACCTAACGCCCCGTAACTCTGATGCTCTTATTGGTCGCCCGGATGGTATCACAGTGAACCCCTGGAAGAATGGCAAGCAGTTGGTATGGGACTACACGTGCGTATCTACCCTGGCTAACACCTACATTAACCTCAGTGTTGCACAACCAGGTGGCGCTGCCACCCACAGGGAAGCAGCTAAATCCCGTAAGTATAGAGAACTGGATCACCACTACAATTTTGTCCCCATTGCTTCTGAGACACTCGGCGCCTGGGGTAAAAGTGCTACCAGTTTTTTTAAGGAACTGGGTTCTAGGCTCATTGAAACAACAAGGGACCCAAGAGCTGCAAGCTTTCTTTTCCAGCGCCTCAGTGTGGCGATATAGAGGGGAAATGCGCACTGCATCCAGGGTTCCTGCCCGCCATCTGAGGAGCTGGAGGAACTCGACAACCTATGATAACCATCGTTGTAACCCATATGTAACTCCTTTTTTGTAACAAAGTTCAAATAAAGTAAATATATATGTGTACATACAAAAGAATGGGGGGTGGTAGGAGAAGATAATATTAGTGTTCATTGAGAAACCACAAGGTCTCCTCTGAATACTTTTTATTTTCTTCTCCGAGGCTATGGGTCCCCACATTGGCACCAGAGGTGGTACCCTCACAAACTTTATATATATATATATATATATATATATATATATATATATATATATATATATACCCTCACAAACTATATATATATTATAGAAAGAAAAGTAATAAATGTGTTTGAGTCATTTTGCTCCTCGGCTAAGGAATACCCAATATGAATTATCTTCAATAAACAAGGTTTAAGGGATCTAAGATGTTTTAAATTGGATGAGATTGGTTGACCACTTCTTGTGAGGGGAATTCGTAGCGTTATTAATTTTGGAAGTCATTATCATCATCCTCCTCCTCATCATCCTCATCATCATACAGCTCACTTGTTCACTATGATAACTAACGAAGTACTTTTTGACATGCTAATCATTTATTTCCAGTCATTCTCCCCGGTAAACGTGTGTGTATTAACTCTTTGTGTCTGTAGCGTTGCGGTGTTAGCTCTTGGACCCCACCTTTCTAGCCTGCTTGTACTTTTCTCTGAAACATACACGGTTTAACTCCCAGGTACCTATTTATTGCTAGGTGAACAGAAGCATCAGATGAAAGAAATTCTGCCCATTAGTTTTCGTTTCAGCCGGGAATCGAATTCGGGCCCATAGGATTGCGGTCCCTCGAGCGTTATCGGCGAGGCTCCTGTGTGTTTACACGTGTGTGTTATCCTAACTGTTATCCTCCTCCACTAAGCCAAGGTTATCAAAGTTATCAACTATAGCACCAAAAAAACTTCCCATGTTACACGGTACCGCGTGTCAGAAGATAACACGGGATAACACGGAGAAGGGAAAGGAACTATCAGAAGGAAAGTGCCAAGCCATTACGACTCTATAGCACTTGGAAGGGGTCAGGATAAGGGTTTGGGATGGGACAGGGAGAAGGAATGATGCCCAACCACTTGGACGGTCGGGGATTGAACGCCGACCTGCATGAAATGAGTCAACAATGGTCTGTTCTCCCCTCCGGGAGACGAGTCCGTCAGCATGTCATTCCCTGTATGGCTGCACCCTCGGGTCAGGTCAAGCAGGTGTTTTCTCTCCCGAGAACATTGGCTGATGCAAGAGGGATTGCTCTTAGGCTGCAGTGTGGCGTTTAATCTGCCCGCGCTATATTATAGGACCAGGGCGGTCTGTCAAGCTGTCATTATTTCCAATACTTGCTTGATATGAACTGTATGAAATCGGGTTTTTCTCAAGTCTAATGTCTCTCTATCTCTCTCTCTCTCTCTCTCTCTCTCTCTCTCTCTCTCTCTCTCTCTCTCTCTCTCTCTCTCTCTCTCTCTCTCTCTCTCTCTCTCTCTCTCTCTCTCTCTCTCTCTCTCTCTCTCTCTCTCTCTCTCTCTCTCTCTCTCTCTCTCTCTCTCTCTCTCTCTCTCTCTCTCTCTCTCTCTCTCTCTCTCTCTCTCTCTCTCTCTCTCTCTCTCTCTCTCTCCCTCGTCCTGTTCTATGTTTAGGGTTCAACAACTGCCGTTTAATTCATGGTGAGCCAGTCTCTGATGCCAGTATTAGTTAATGTACAAACAAGTAGGGAATTGTACCAAGTTACAGCATACAAATTGCTGGGTATTTAACAGGTGAGTGTGTAGTGTTAGTGTTGAGGCTGAGGTGATGTGTGGTGAGGGCGGGTGGTGGGCGGGTGATGTGTGGTGAGGGCGGGTGGTGGGCGGGTGATGTGTGGTGAGGGCGGGTGTGTAGTGTTAGTGTTGAGGCTGAGGTGATGTGTGGTGAGGGCGGGTGGTGGGCGGGTGATGTGTGGTGAGGGCGGGTGTGTAGTGTTAGTGTTGAGGCTGAGGTGATGTGTGGTGAGGGCGGGTGGTGGGCGGGTGATGTGTGGTGAGGGCGGGTGGTGGGCGGGTGATGTGTGGTGAGGGCGGGTGTGTAGTGTTAGTGTTGAGGCTGAGGTGATGTGTGGTGAGGGCGGGTGGTGGGCGGGTGATGTGTGGTGAGGGCGGGTGGTGGGCGGGTGATGTGTGGTGAGGGCGGGTGTGTAGTGTTAGTGTTGAGGCTGAGGTGATGTGTGGTGAGGGCGGGTGGTGGGCGGGTGAGTCTCATGTTTATTGACTTCACTTAAACGGTTCATGTTAATGGAGAGTCAACTGCAGCTCTGGGATTATGGAGAGTGTGTGAGTGTGTACTTACTTGGTTGTGGTTGTGGGGGTTGAGCTCTGGCTCTTTGCTCCCGCCTCTCAACTGTAAATCAACTGGTGTGTGTGTGTGTGTGTACTCACTTGGTTGTGGTTGCGGGGGTTGAGCTTTGGCTCTTTGCTCCCGCCTCTCAACTGTCAATCAACTGGTGTGTATGTGTGTACTCACTTGGTTGTGGTTGTGGGGGTTGAGCTCTGGCTCTTTGGTCCCGCCTCTCAACTGTCAATCAACTGGTGTACAGGTTCCTGAGCCTACTGGGCTCTATCATATCTACATTTGAAACTGTGTATGGAGTCAGCCTCCACCACATCACTGCCTGTGTACTCACCAATTTGTGCTTGCGGGGGTTGAAGTGTATCATCTTAAGGATGAGTGCAGATCAACTTGAGCTTTGTGACTGGTACTTACCAGCTTTCGTTTGAGAAACACCACAAGAAAATTTCAGATTAGTCCATTTACACCTATTTAAAGGACGAACGCGCATGGGTCTTCAGAAATTGTAAAGGAATTGATGGACGATTGACTCTGAAGTAATCTGAACCACTTGTCACCACAGCCATGACCTCCGGACCTGGCGGGGGGGGGGGGAACTTCTCGGTTACCTCACTAGGAGGTATAGAAGCCTCAGCTGAGGTAAAAGATATATTTCGACTAATATAATAAACCTCGTTCATTTAAAAATTATTACATGCATGTTAGTATTTCTGCCAGTTGATGGTATGATAAGTGCTTTATGTGCTCCTAAAATCGATCAATTCTACGTAAATATACATTCACATGGACTAAAATATATTTATAGCATATCTGGATAAATCATATATATGCCGAATTTATTCCGGGAAAATAAATATTGAGGGAAAAATTCGACTTAAACTCAGGGAAAACCAACACCTGACATTGTAAGTATAAAGTGTAAAGGACAAATTTAGTTGTTAATTTAATAATCTCCTCTGAAGTCTGATGAAGACCTATTGTGCCCTCTGTAATTCTTTTTGCGCTACCGCTCACAGGATGAGTATGGGGTGCACAATCACCTAACCACTAACAATGAAGTCAAACAGGAAGCAGTTGACCTTGCTCCCAGAAGAGCCAGTTGTGCCTGCTGGTCTACGAGTGCCTGGGTGCTCGTAGGAGTCGTGTTGAAGATGGCGCACCTGCAGCAGGAGCGGCCACTCAATACATCATCATGGATTGTGAAGGATCGGCGCGATAACGTCCCGGCAAGCTTCTGCGTCAACTAGTTTATCGAGGACGTCGGTTCAAGGCACAGGGTCCGCCAACGAAGGAATGACGACGTTTCGGTCCGTCCTGGACCATTCTCAAGTCGATTGTGGAGCAGAATGGTCCAGGACGGACCGAAACGTCGTCGTCTCTTCACCATCTAGTGTGTGGTCTGGTCATCATACTTTAGCCACTTTAGTTATTGTGACTCGTCGCCTGCATCCACCAACGAAGTCTTCGCAGGAGGCTGTTAGACTCTGGCGGAAATATTCCTCCCAACTTTGGAGGTGTAGAGCTTGAGACCCGAAGGTGTTTACTCTCGCTATCCCTTGATGTGAACACGGCACAAGTTACAGTGTACTCTGCGAGCTCTACTGTTTCCCGGAGAAATGTTTATTATTGTCTGAAACAGCAACGCTTCCACTACTTGAATTAATGTTTGTTTACAACTGTGGAGTTTCTGTCAGTTATTGTCATGTTAGTCACAATAGTGTTGGCACCTTTATTCCTAAGTTATCTCGGTGTTTATGCTTAGCTTCTCCACTTCTCCCCTCACCTGTTTTTACCTCACCTGTTTTTACCTCACCTTCCTTCCGGGTCTCTCACTTTCCTTGACACATCGTGCTAGGACTCCAGGACAGACTAAAACGTCACCAGAAAAACGTCCCTTCTTGGAACTTTCCTTATTAAGACCACTCAATAGCTCGGCCGATAGAGCTTCGGCCACACACACGTGGGGGTCCGGGGTTCGAGTCTCCTAGAGCCCAGGTGAATCCCTGGAAACACAAACCGAAACTGTCTCTATTTTCCGCTTGTTACAACTTGTAATAAAGTTGTTACATCTTGGATTAACATGTTTATGACGTATTAGAACGTTGTTACAACTTGATATATCGGTTGTTATAACTGGTTAGGAGGTGTTAAAACTTGTTCGAACGTTGTACCAACGTCGTAGTTTCGGTGTGTGTTTGGCGGGATGTCACGTCACCAGTTTCATATCATATGTGTGGATTATTTACTATTTAACATGTGTGAGTGACGTGAGGAGGAGGACTGAAGACTTCAACACGGCTGCAAATGCAAGTGTGGTGAGAGATACACATAACTGAGTTCACTAACGACTCTTTACTGTATCTGAGAGGATAAATGACTCTTCATTTCCATTCTGTTAAATGAAGAGTCATTTAATATTTTCAGAGTTACAACCAGCGCGGGCCTCCACTCTGTGACCCATCCTTTGAAAATGCGTCGTGGATGAGAGAGAGAGAGAGAGAGGGAGAGAGAGAGAGAGAGTGAGAGTGAGAGAGAGAGAGAGAGAGAGAGAGAGAGAGAGAGAGAGAGAGAGAGAGAGAGAGAGAGAGAGAGAGAGAGAGAGAGAGAGAGAGAGAGAGAGAGAGAGAGAGAGAGAGAGAGAGAGAGAGAGAGAGGGAGAGGGAGAGGGAGTGTGTGTGTCTAAGCACAACAAGACGTGATTGTGTCGTGGCTGTTCACAAGGGTTACCAAGTTTTCATCACCACTTAAGCCTCCTCCAAGTAGGTGATTGTGAGAGCGGCTATAGTCCAGCGTCAATTGCTCTCACCAGAAGAAAACTCTTGGAACTGCTCTCATAAGTGTTTTTTCTCAAGTGTTACGACAAGAACGACCACACGCAACAGATGCCACATGATGGAACACTTGAGGATAAACACCACTATACTACACCACACTACACTACGCTACACTACACTACACCACACTACGCTACACTACACTACACTACACCACACTACACTACACTACGCTACACTACACTACACTACACTACACTACACTACACCACACTACGCTACACTACACTACACTACACTACACCACACTACGCTACGCTACACTACACTACACTACACTACACTACACTACGCTACACTACACTACACTACACCACACTACACTACAGCACACTACAGTACACTACGCTACACTACACCACACTACACTACAGCACACTACAGTACACTACGCTACACTACACTACACTACGCTACACTACAGCACACTACAGTACACTACACTACACTACAGCACACTAGAGTACACTACACTACACTACACTACACTACACTACAGCACACTACAGTACACTACACTACACCACACTACACTACGCTACACTACACTACACTACACTACACTACACTACACTACACTACACTACACTACACCACACTACACTACGCTACACTACACTACACTACACTACACTACACCACACTACACTACACTACACTACACTACAGCACACTACAGTACACTACGCTACACTACACTACACTACACTTCACTTCACTACACTACACTACACTACACCACACTACACTACACTACACTACACTACACTACACTACGCTACACTACACTACACTACACTACGCTACGCTACACTACACTACACTACACTACACTACACTACACTACACTACACTTCACTACACCACACTACACTACACTACACTACACTTCACTTCACTACACTACACTACTCTACACCACACCACACTACACTACACTACACTACACTACACTACGCTACACTACACTACACTACACTACACTACACTACACTACAGCACACTACAGTACACTACGCTACACTACACTACACTACACTACACTACACTACACTACACTACACTACACTACACTTCACTTCACTACACTACACTACACTACACTACACTACACTACACTACACTACACTACACTACTCTACACTACACCACACTACACTACACTACACTACACTACACTACACTACACTACACTACACTACGCTACACTACACTACACTACACTACACTACACTACACTACACTACACTACACTACACTACACTACACTACACTTCACTTCACTACACTACACCACACTACACTACACTACACTACACTACACTTCACTACACTACACTACTCTACACCACACCACACCACACTACACTACACTACACTACACTACACTACACTACACTACGCTACACTACACTACACTACACTACACTACACTACACTGCACTACACTACGCTACACCACACTACACTACACTACACTACACTACACTACACTACACTACACTACACTACACTACACTACACTACACTACACCACACCACACTACACTACACTACACTACACTACACTACACTACACTACACCACACCACACCACACTACACTACACTACACTACACTACACTACACTACACCACACCACACTACACTACACTACACTACACCACACTACACTACACTACACTACACCACACTACACTACACTACGCTTAAACACACAGAAATGGAATGTCTGCAAAGAAGAAGTATTAGAAGCCATCTCCATCCACAACTTTAATGTCAGGTTTGATAAGGAATTCGAACGTCAAAAATGTTGAATTATAACGCACGAGCAACAAGATAAGTAGAAGTAGGCGGGGTATGCAGAGCTAGAATCTCACTTCTTATCACTGATAGATAAGCACACACTACCTCACTAGTAGCAAGAGGTTGCAACTTTGTATGTGTGTGTGAGTGCGTGTGTGTTTGTGTGTGTTTTTACGGGGGTTGAGCTTTGCTCTTTCGGCCCGCCTCTCAACTGTCAATCAACTGTTTACTAACTACTTTTTTTTTTTTTTCCACCACACACACACACACACCCCAGGAAGCAGCCCGTGACAGCTGACTAACTCCCAGGTACCTATTTACTGCTAGGTAACAGGGGCATTCAGGGTGAAAGAAACTTTGCCCATTTGTTTCTGCCTCGTGCGGGAATCGAACCCGCGCCACAGAATTACGAATCCTGCGTGCTATCCACCAGGCTACGAGGCCCCCGTAGTGTTGTGTGTGTGTGTGTGTGTGTGTGTACACGTCTCTGTGGACTAACACTGTCATATGCTTGCCCTTACAGACATTCCTCTAAGGGGCAAGGGGGGTACGAAGTGACTCAGGAAAATGGTTAAATCTCAGAGGAGGTTCTGCCGTCTCCTGAATGTCTTCCAGGACAGCTGACGGAGGACAGGGGTACAAAGTTTGCTCTCCAGGGAGTTATTCTGTTTCTGGGAAAGTTGGGCAGACTTGGGGGTGTCTGGGGAGGCTTGTTGCCCTGAGAGGTAGCTAGGTGCTGAGAGGTTGCTAGGTGCTGAGAAGTAGCTGGATGCTGAGAGTTAGCTGGGTGCTGAAATCGTCTCAGCTGGAATATCTAGAAGATATGCTACTACTACTACTACTAATGCTGCAGTTTTCCTATGCTGTCACCTCGGTGATGTGCTGCTTATTCTCAGTGCTGTTCCTGTCACCCCGCCTCTACCTCCCGCCGCTGTCCATTCAAACAGCCTTCCCTGCTGTTTCGCTCTAATTCCTCTGCTGTTCCAATTACTGCCGTCCTGCCTTAGAGGCGGGTGGTCAGCTTCGCGCCACATTGGACACACAAAGGTGAACCGAGAGCCTGACTTAGCATGTTGCATAACAAGGTAAACGGTGCAACTCTCTGATGCAGAGTCCGGGGGCAAAGACCCGTCGCAAGTTACCTTCACTCTGTCATGTTTGCTCCAGTAGGTTATTGATAGTTTCTGTGCATCAATACCTGGGTAAATACCTACCGTTGATAATGTGGGCAGTCAATATGGTCGTTGTGGGTCCCTGGGACTGTTGGGATCGTCGTTGTGGGTCCCTGGGACTGTTGGGATCGTCGTTGTGGGTCCCTGAGACTGTTGGGATCGTCGTTGTGGGGCCCCAAAACAGGTAGTATCGTCACTGTGGGCCCCCGTGGGATGGAACTCTTTCAGCTTATCAATAGTCAACCTATTCTCCTGTTTAGATAGTAGTTTTTGTAACTATGTCCACCATAGTACAAAAGGTTGCCGTTCTAACCAATTAGATAGTAGAACTTTGTACTATTCATTTTATAGAGTCGGACAACAATGAAGCTAAAAAAAATATATTCCTAGACCTAGTATAGCACACATATGTACTATATTAGGCCTCAGATATCGTGTATTAGGCCTAGGAAGGTTTGGTTAGTTTAGCTTGTCTTTGCAAAATAAGTTGAAAATTCCGGTTTATCCAACTCAATAGTGCCGATTTCTACTTTGTAATTTCGTTGTACGTCGGTATATATACAATGGTCTTCATCGTTACTATAAGTACTCGCAAAACAGGAGGATGGGATGGTATAGTAGACCCAGGGTTGCTTCCAGTGTGTAGTAGTAGTAAGTCTTCCATTGACTAGATAAAACTTAGTCAAAAACTAAAACTAAAATCTAAAAATTAAATAAGACTTAGTTGTAACTAAGTTTTATTTAATTTTAGCTGTAACTTCTGGTAAAATAATTGTAGGAGTCTCATTTCTTTTGTTGACCAGACCACACACTAGAAGGTGAAGGGACGACGACGTTTCGGTCCGTACTGGACCATTCTCAAGTCGATTGTGATTGATTCTCAACGATTGATTCTCGTTTCTTTTCTTTGCAATAAAAATTTACGCTGAGAAATATGAACTCATCAATTATTACACAAACATTAAATATTCTAAAAGGATAATTATCTTTCTTAACTATAGGAGGCCATTACAACTGTGATGACATGTGCCATTCATTTGGGTTCTAGGAGACTCGAACCGGGGACCCCAAGTGTGTAAGGCCGAAGGTCTATCGACTGAGCTATTGAGTAGTCTGTGATAGCACAGCGTTGGCCGCTATCAGTTCTGTGCAGCAGTAAACATGTTCCCGGAAGAGTTAGGGAGAGTTTAACACAATGTGGAGCTCTGGCCTGCTCTCTCTTCCTTGTTCTTTCTCCCTCCTTCTTTCTCGTCTCCTTCTTATCTTCTTATTCTTATTCCTGCTCCTCCTCGTGTCCTGCCTGAGCGGCCCACCACACCTGAGGACACACCAGGAGCCCACCACGGCTGAGGGCACACCAGGAGCCCACCACGACTGAGGGCACACCAGGAGCCCACCACGACTGAGGGCACACCAGGAGCCCACCACGACTGAGGGCACACCAGGAGCCCACCACACCTGAGGGCACACCAGGAGCCCACCACGACTGAGGGCACACCAGGAGCCCCCCCCACTTGAGGGCACACCAGGAGCCCCCCACACCTGAGGGCACACCAGGAGCCCACCACACCTGAGGGCACACCAGGAGCCCACACACCTGAAGGCACACCAGGAGCCCACCACGACTGAGGGCACACCAGGAGCCCACCACGACTGAGGGCACACCAGGAGCCCTCCACGACTGAGGGCACACCAGGAGCCCTCCACGACTGAGGGCACACCAGGAGCCCACCACGACTGAGGGCACACCAGGAGCCCTCCACGACTGAGGGCACACCAGGAGCCCTCCACGACTGAGGGCACACCAGGAGCCCACCACACCTGAGGGCACACCAGGAGCCCACCACACCTGAGGGCACACCAGGAGCCCACCACGACTGAGGGCACACCAGGAGCCCACCACGACTGAGGGCACACCAGGAGCCCACCACGACTGAGGGCACACCAGGAGCCCTCCACACCTGAGGGCACACCAGGAGCCCACCACGACTGAGGGGACACCAGGAGCCCACCACGACTGAGGGCACACCAGGAGCCCACCACGACTGAGGGCACACCAGGAGCCCACCACGACTGAGGGCACACCAGGAGCCCACCACGACTGAGGGCACACCAGGAGCCCACCACGACTGAGGGCACACCAGGAGCCCACCACGACTGAGGGCACACCAGGAGCCCTCCACGACTGAGGGCACACCAGGAGCCCTCCACGACTGAGGGCACACCAGGAGCCCGCCACACGTGAGGGCACACCAGGAGCCCACCACACCTGAGGGCATACCAGGAGCCCTCCACACCTGTGTCTCGTGAACGAATATCATCTCAATGAAATAGAAAAATATAAATTTCTGTTCTTCACTTCCATCTTACATTCATCTCCTCCCCCTGTCTCCTCGTCTTCCCCTTTCCCACTGTCTCCCTTTCCGTCTCCTGCTAGTCAACCCTTCCGTCTCGTGAGTGCCTAACTACAGGAAGCTATGAATCACGACCGCCTCTCTGTGCTTCCCCGTCCCTGTAGTGGGATCGAACTGGTGCCAGAAGTTAGACGAGCACCGTGTTGAAGGCCGCTGTCATCACCCCTAAAACTGTACACGTTTCCAAGTGGAGGCGCGAGGCCCAGCTCAAGAAAGCTGTCAATTCGGATTTATAGCGACAGTGTCTTTAGGTCCATTAATTTCCAGACTGGCCAAAGTTATGTGATTAGCTGTATTTAAGGATTGGCACCGCGTGCAGGGGGGCAATGTCTGTGTCGTTAACTTTAGCTGCGAAGGTTTAATTGTTTGCTTGGTAGGGAATTCTCCTTCTAGAGGAAAAACATTTATGGTCAGGGTTTGAATAATCTGCAAAGTGTTATGTATTAGCGTTCATTAGGTGCTTTACCTTATACCCAACCACTTGGGCTGGACGGTAGAGCGACGGTCTCGCTTCATGCAGGTCGGCGTTTAATCCCCGACCGTCCACCAAGTGGTTGTGGCACCATTCCCTTCCCCCTGTCCCATCCCAAATCCTTATCCTGACCCCTTCCCAGTGCAATATAGTCGTAATGGCTTGGCGCTTTCCCTTGATAATTCTTTCCTTCCTTCATGACACTTACACGGCCTCAGGAGACCAAAGGTACGGGGACCTCTGTACACCTGGATCCTGATTCATAAAGTAGTTACGTAAGCGCTTACGAACCTGTACATCTTTTCTCAACCTTTGGCGGCTTTGTTTACAATTATTAAACAGTTAATGAGCTCCGAAGCACCAGGAGGCTGTTTAGAACAATAACAACAGTTGATTGGGGAGTTTCTATGCTTGTAAATTGCTAAAGAAATGTAAGCAAAGCCTTCAAAGATTGAGGAAAGATGTACAGGTTCGTAAGTACTTGCGTAACTGCTTCGTGAATCTGGGTCCTGGGGCCAGATTCACGAAAGCACTTACGCAAGCACTTACGAACGTTTACATCTTTCCTCAATATTTGACGGCTTTAGTTACATTTATTAAACAGTTTACAAGCATGAAAACTTCCCATTCAACTGTTGTTATTGTTATAAACAGCCTCCTGGTGCTTCGGAGCTCATTAACTGTTTAATAATAGTAAACAAAGCCGCCAAAGATTGAGAAAAGGTGTACAGGTTCGTAACTGCTTCGTGAATCTGGGTCCTGGTGTTAAGAAACGGTGGTTGCTGCTGTAGATGACCGCTAGAGTGAGGTGGTCACTATACACTACTCAAATATTCTCTCAGTGGTCTACACTGTGATTTTTAACGGTATCTGAGAAACAAGATTTATTTTTTGGACGAGACATCTCGGCACTTTCCTTTACACCTGATGTGTCTGTTCACTTAGCGGAGTAAGTTAACTGTTGTGTGCTTGATTATGTGAGAGGTGAGTTGTTGATATGAAGTCTAGGGGGGGGGGGTTCTCTAGAAGTCTCTACGACCCCACTAAACTGTCCACTTGTATCCGCTCTTCAGATGGACGATCACAGCACGTTTAATTCACACATTTACAAATTTAAAACTATTTCCACTACACTATCCATTCATCTACACATTACATTCATCTACATTATTCATTCATCTACGCTACACATTCACACCGACGGAAGTCAAGCTCCGAGGCGGTGTATGAGGAGCTCTTATGAACAAGAGGCGAATACTGTAAGGCGAGGCTCCTCTAACAAGAAGACTTGTGTGTGTGTCTGTTTGAACAGTCTTTTGGTATCAACTGATGCGAGGATAAATACACCGTCTGGGGTTTAACGAGTGTGTGTGTGTGTGTGTGTGTGTGTGTGTGTGTGTGTGTGTGTGTGTGTGTGTGTGTGTGTGTGTGTGTGTGTGTGTGTGTGTGTGTGTGTGTGTGTGTGTGTACTCACCTAGTTGTGTTTGCGGGGGGGTGAGCTCTGGCTCTTTGGTCCCGCCTCTCAACTGTCAATCAACTGGTGTACAGATTCGTGAGCCTATTCACCAGTTGATTGACAGTTGAGAGGCGGGACCAAGGAGCCAGAGCTCAACCCCCGCAAACACAACTAGGTGAGTACACACACACACACACACACACACACACACACACACACACACACACACACACACACACACACACACACACACACACACACACACACACCCACACACCCACACACACACACGACCAAACCTCACCTCATTATTAATCCTTATATAGCCAACAGGAACTCTCCAGTGACGCGGGCTGGGGAGCGTATAAAGCACTCAAGTGGTGACCTGGAAGCCCTTGTTTATGGTTCAGGTCGACTACCGGAAAGACGAGACTTAATGGACCTAATTCACCCAGTATTTACTCGCTCGAACAATACGCTTGTTCAATCTTCATCAGCATAACGAGTGTTTACGCAATACGAAGCTCAGTGTTCGTCAGTATAACAGAATCAGGGGGTCGGATGGTCTGTTTGTTGAGAGAGAGAGAGAGAGAGAGAGAGAGAGAGAGAGAGAGAGAGAGAGAGAGAGAGAGAGAGAGAGAGAGAGAGAGAGAGAGAGAGAGAGAGAGAGAGAGAGAGAGAAAGAGTGCGTTTTCTGTTGACTTGCCACTCTGTGGAAATCTAATATACAATTGTATATGTGATAAATTATTAGAAACTTCACTAACTCTAGCATCACACAGAGTGTGAGTGTTCACCCGTCTTAAGGTCTTAACCCTTCAATGTTCTTATCTCAAGCGCACTAAATAGTTCGTAAAAGTATTTCACATTTGTAAACAAACTTGGAGTTAAGGTGACGTCTTGACGCCAAGACAGAGAAATTTCTTCATCATTTCTGACTCAAAATTAACCCAACTTTGTCAAGTCTGTCCCAACAACTCTCACTGTAATTAAGTTTCGGGCTGGCAGATGGTGAGAATTATAATTTATGTGAATTATCTCTTCACGAATTATGGCGGGGATAACGCCTTCTTTTTTGATAATTACTTTCATTCTTACTTGAGGATAAGGTGGTCGGAAGATTGGCATCAAGAGAATAAAAAATTTTTGCAAACCTTTTGCAATCTCTCTGTCTGTCTTGCAGAATGTCAAGGTCAATGTTATAATTTATAAACGTGATATATCCACTTGAGCTGGACGGTTCAGGGACGCTCTGGCTGTTTACATGACCAGCGTTCGAGCCCCCGACGGTAGCCACCTTTACCCCGTCCTCATCTTCTAGCTCCTGGGCCGGCCTCACATACCTTCCGAGTGTGGTAGTGACGTATTGGCTTAGTGTAGTCGCCTTATAATTACCTCAGCTCACTAGCACCGGAATGTCCTCTGTGAATTCTATTCTTCTTGAGGCGCCATTGTCATAGTGACTTACTGTAGACGGAAATTGTTAATAGCCAGGTAGGCTGTGGGACAGGTAGGCCGTGAGACAGGCAGGCCGTGAGATAGGTAGGCCGTGAGACAGGTAGGCCGTGAGACAGGTAGGCTGTGGGACAGGTAGGCCGTGAGACAGGTTGGCTGTGAGACAGGTAGGCCGTGAACAGGTAGGCCGTGAGACAGGTAGGCTGTGGGACAGGTAGGCTGTGAGACAGGTAGGCTATGAGACAGGTAGGCTGGGAGACAGGTAGGCCTCGTAAAATGCAATATTATTAAATCCAGGAGGTTTGCGGTTAGGCTTCTCTGCTCCTCCTCCGTCGACCGCTTCTCATGCATAATTACTGAGAATTCCATTAGGATAGTGGTCTCCAGAATGGGGGAGGGGTGAGGGGGGATCAGGTGATGGGTGAGGGGAAGGGGTGGGAGAAGGGGATGAGGGGAAAGAGAGAGGGAATGGTCTCCAAGACGATAGGGGTGAGAAGCGAGACCCCATTCTGTGCCCCCTTAATATCTTCCCAAACGTCCCCTTGGTGTGAGTGTAGGCACAGTCAACAAAGACCTTGAAACCACTTTAAGAAAACCTCTCAGAATCATCTAGGAGGAAAATCTCTGGAGAATTTGGTGGAGAATTCCATTATCTACAACAGGGTGTGTGTGTGTGTTTGTGGGTTATCTACACCAGAGTGTATGTGTGGGTTACATGTAAAAATCTAACTGAATACCATCTCTGTTCCTCCAGACTGTTAGTCGATCCCGGCGGATTCCAGGTTTTATAACCTTTAGCATGTCGTGGTTCTGTGAGTGTGTGGGGGCCGCTGGTTTCATCGCACTGTTCTGCTCCAAACATTTTCTCATAGATGTAGTATGAAATTATTATTTCATTGCCTATTATCGAATATGTGCATACTTTAAGCATTAACCAAATACTGAACATTAATTGGATTGTACACAAGATAAGTGAATTTTATACAGGATTTTAATACATTCGGATAAACAAAATTTGTGTCAATAAAGTCTTTCGTGTGTGTGTACTCGCCTAGTTTTATTTGAAGGAGACAAGCTCCGACTCTTAGATTAAGTTGCATATTTTCTGAGCCTTCCTTAATGTGAGCAGCCTGACGTGGACCTGCACGAGACCGTCGCTCTACACACCAGGCCATAATGTCCGCTGTAAGGAGGTGGCTTAACAAGTACTTAAATGACACCACCGCTGACAGTACCTGCTTTCAGAACCGAATTCTTTTTCTCGGATTTCTACCCTATCATTCCTAATGCTTGTCGCAACCAGTGGAGTGAGAGATAGTTGGCTGTTACGAACATCAACTGAGGAACTAGTAAGTTATTCCCCATGGTTTCCCCCCAGCCACTATAACAGGAAGTGGGAAACACCTCTGGCTAAGTTGTGGTCACACACTATTACCTTCTGGTCACTTAAAGCAACGGGGACCTGCACACTTCCGCCAGGACTCAGGTGTTCCCCATGAAGACATGCGCTTCTTAGAATGTTCTGATTGTAACAATAGTGGGAAATTTGGCTTTCTCGGTGTTGCTTTGAGTCGTCTGTTCCTCGACCGTACACAATGGGTCAGTGGTGTTGGCAGGTGGGTCACTGTTGGCAGGATTATTAGTGGTGTGGGTTCCAAGCTTAAACCCCAGCCTAGTAACTGTTCCCCCTTGTATAAAAACACGCTTTAAGGGGCGCTGTCCCTGAAATACACAGATCTTACTGTATGTCCCCAGATCGACTTGAGAATGGTCCAGGACGGACTGAAACGTCGTTGTCCCTTCATTTTCTAGTGTGTGGTCTGGTCGACATACTTCAGCCACGTTATTGTGACTCCTCGCCTGCAAAAAGACCATTCCTCACAAGATGTTTACCCCCCCCCCCCCCTAGCAGGTGCATCTCTGCCTTGTTGGCCAAGTCCTCGTGTCTCCCGGGCAGGTCAAAATGCACTTCTTACCTCTCAACGTCACACGCAAATATTCCCAAATTGCAAGCCGCTTAATGCGCTGAAACGCGAAGGTAAAAACAAACCGAAAATCCGTAACGTGATTAGGAAAGCAGAGCACAAAGCCGAGGTCTGAGAGCGTGAGTCGAGGCTTTGATCCCTTTGCGGACATTATGAAGCCGGCGATAAAATGCGAGAGAATGACATAATTGCATCAAAGGTGATATGCTGGCTGGTGAGAGAGAGATGAATGTAAGTGTTGACACCCAGTTCTGGGCGTGAGACGTCTGTCATATTTACAGCAGACATGTATCAAAGTCGGATGTTTTGTGTTGTGTGGGTGAGGCTTCAGATCCCGTCTTCTGTTGCTGTGGGGAAGCACAATCAGAGCTTCTGATCAGGGCACAATCAGGGCCGCTCACGACGGCCCCTCACTCGTTTAATGGGCCTTATAAGTAGCCATACTACATACGTCAGCCCGTTTTCGTAAACAATGAACAAATGCACGTTAATCCAACTGTCAAACTCCTGGTTTGTGTAATTCAAAACAACAAATCCACAAGGATCGTGACGAGGGTTCGAACCTACGTCCGAGAGGATCCCAGACGTACCCTTAATCGACTGAACTACGACATGGAAAAAGAATTGCAACCGGGAAATCATCCGGACCTACCGCGGGTCCTGCAGCCTCTCCGAGACACAAACCAGGGTCGGAGAGTTTAAAGGATTCACATACTTGAAAATATACTTTATATATATATATATATATATATATATATATATATATATATATATATATATATATATATATATTTATATATATATATATATGCTGCCTTAGACAGAAAACTTCATCCATAAATCTAGTCCAAATCAATCTCTTTCCGGACGGTGACGTGTGGAGGAATCTCAAGTGTGTTTACGAGAGACAGTGAAGGCACTCAAGACAGAAGGTCATCCTTTCGTCTGTAAGTCTGGAGACAGAGTGAGAATGTCTTGTATTGTGACGCCTGTCTTTTGCCTCAGATCAGGTGGCGTGATTCTCTTTGATGTGAGGTGAGGCAGTGAAGTGAGGCGTCACCCCCAGCTGGGTTATGTGAGGTGAGGCAGTGAAGTGAGGCGTCACCCCAGCTGGGTTATGTGAGGTGAGGCAGTGAAGTGAGGCGTCACCCCAGCTGGGTCATGTGAGGCACTGTTCATTCACACTCTCAAACGTTCCTCATATTACGAGTGATTTATATAGTTATTGCTGGTGTATATAGGAGTGTGTAATTGTGGATATCTTAGGGGGTGATATCTTGTCCTCCAGTCTGGCTCTTGTCCTCCAGTCTGGCTCTTGTCTTCCAGTCTGGCTCTTGTCCTCCAGTCTGGCTCTTGTCCTCCAGTCTGGCTCTTGTCCTCCAGTCTGGCTCTTGTCCTCCAGTCTGGCTCTCGTCCTCCTGTCTGGCTCTTGTCCTCCAGTCTGGCTCTTGTCCTCCAGAGTCTGGCTCTCGTCCTCCAGTCTGGCTCTCGTCCTCCAGCAGAGTCTGGCTCTCGTCCTCCAGTCTGGCTCTCGTCCTCCAGTCTGGCTCTCGTCCTCCAGTCTGGCTCTCGTCCTCCAGTCTGGCTCTCGTCCTCCAGTCTGGCTCTCGTCCTCCAGTCTGGCTCTCGTCCTCCACAGTTTTAAAGCAGAATTTTTCTTGTGACTTTTAATATTAACTTTGACACCTCAGGTAAAAAAAAAACTTTATTAAAAATTATTAACACGCTTCTCGGCGGCCATAATTTTCCTCACTTTATTGACATTTGTTATAAACTTTATATACATTTTTTTGGTCATTATTTAGAATTTTGTAAATAATTTGATTATTAACTGTTTAACTGGCTTCTTATTTACTTTTCTTACTTCGTGGTGAAATTTTGGGGATTTATGAATTATGGTTTTATAATTTTTTGGGGGTTTTTAGGGTTTTTCTTTTATTAGATTTTCTACTTATTTTATATTTGCTGGTATTTATGTCTTATGTTTCTGTAAGGTTCAGTCAAAGGAAACCTCGATATATGGACCATTATACAGGATTTTCATTTCATTCTGGGGCTTGAGCACTATGTGTCATTTATCATGGTTTGGTTCCCTGCTTCTTTCATCTTGGAATGGTTATCATCTTCTATCATCATGGTATGGTTATCAGCTTCTATCATCATGGTATGGTTATCATCTTCTATCATCATGGTATGGTTATCATCTTCTATCATCTTGGTATGGTTATCATCTTCTATCATCATGGTATGGTTATCATCTTCTTTCATCATGGTATGGTTATCATCTTCTATCATCTTGGTATGGTTATCATCTTGGTATGGTTATCATCTTCTATCATCATGGTATGGTTATCATCTTCTATCATCATGGTATGGTTATCATCTTCTATCATCATGGTGTGGTTATCATCTTCTATCATCATGGTGTGGGCATCATCTTCTATCATCATGGTATGGTTATCATCTTCTATCATCTTGGTATGGTTATCATCTTCTATCATCATGGTATGGTTATCATCTTCTATCATCTTGGTATGGTTATCATCTTCTATCATCATGGTATGGTTATCATCTTCTATCATCTTGGTATGGTTATCAGCTTCTTTCATCATGGTATGGTTATCATCTTCTATCATCATGGTATGGTTATCATCTTCTATCATCTTGGTATGGTTATCATCTTCTTTCATCATGGTATGGTTATCATCTTCTATCATCTTGGTATGGTTATCATCTTGGTATGGTTATCATCTTCTATCATCATGGTATGGTTATCATCTTCTATCATCTTGGTATGGTTATCATCTTCTTTCATCATGGTATGGTTATCATCTTCTATCATCTTGGTATGGTTATCATCTTCTTTCATCATGGTATGGTTATCATCTTCTATCATCTTGGTATGGTTATCATCTTGGTATGGTTATCATCTTCTATCATCATGGTATGGCTATCATCTTCTATCATCATGGTATGGCTATCATCTTCTATCATCATGGTATGGTTATCATCTTCTATCATCTTGGTATGGCTATCATCTTCTTTCATCTTAGTATGGTTATCATCTTCTTTCATCTTGGCATGGTTCCCTATTTCTTTCAAACAGGATACCAAATTTTTCGAGAACGTGACATTTGTTGTAAATGTTTCATTGTTCATTTCATTGTTGTAAACTTCCTAAAACCATAGTTGTAACTTTCCCTAAGAAACGCGAGTTCGATCCCATCTCATAGCCTCAATACCTTGTCACTGAAATATTTCCTTATGACATCGTTGTGCTTTTTCTTAGATAAACTATGACACAGAAGTTAGAAAATATAACACGAGGCCCAAGTAAATATAACTGAAATTCAACAAAAAGGAGAAATTCTATGAACAAGTTACGCTACAAAAGAGTGTAATAGATTTAATGAAAAAGGGGAAAATGCTGCGAAAGAAGGCATTACTAAGACAAAAATCTTCAATCTTGAAGGCGCTGTGCTTTAGTTCCTCCATAAATCTAACCTGTCGCTCCTGCAACAGAAAACGACGTGGAACAAATTGTTTTGAACCAGTGATTCTTACGCGGGAGTCTATGTACCGGTAGAGAGGCTCCCGGTGGTCCGTAGTGGCTCCCGGTGGTCCGTAGTGGTTCCTGGTGGTCCGTAGTGGTTCGCGGTGATCCGTAGTGGTTTGCGGTGATCCGTAGTGGTTTGCGGTGGTCCGTAGTGGCTTCCGGTGGTCCGTAGTGGTTCGCGGTGGTCCGTAGTGGCTCCCGGTGGTGCGTAGTGGCTCCCGGTGGTGCGTAGTGGCTCCCGGTGGTCCGTAGTGGCTCCCGGTGGTCCGTAGTGGCTCCCGGTGGTGCGTAGAGGCTCCCGGTGGTGCGTAGTGGCTCCCGGTGGTCCGTAGTGGCTCCCGGTGGTGCGTAGTGGCTCCCGGTGGTGCGTAGTGGCTCCCGGTGGTCCGTAGTGGCTCCCGGTGGTGCGTAGAGGCTCCCGGTGGTCCGTAGTGGCTCCCGGTGGTCCGTAGTGGTTCCCGGTGGTCCGTAGTGGTTCGCGGTGGTCCGTAGTGGCTCCCGGTGGTGCGTAGTGGCTCCCGGTGGTGCGTAGTGGCTCCCGGTGGTCCGTAGTGGCTCCCGGTGGTGCGTAGAGGCTCCCGGTGGTGCGTAGTGGCTCCCGGTGGTCCGTAGTGGCTCCCGGTGGTGCGTAGTGGTTCGCGGTGGTCCGTAGTGGTTCGCGGTGGTCCGTAGTGGCTCCCGGTGGTGCGTAGTGGTTCGCGGTGGTCCGTAGAGGCTCCCGGTGGTGCGTAGTGGTTCGCGGTGGTCTGTAGCGGTTCGCGGTGGTCCGTAGTGGCTCCCGGTGGTGCGTAGTGGCTCCCGGTGGTCCGTAGTGGCTCCCGGTGGTGCGTAGTGGCTCCCGGTGGTCCGTAGTGGCTCCCGGTGGTCCGTAGTGGCTCCCGGTGGTCCGTAGTGGCTCCCGGTGGTGCGTAGTGGCTCCCGGTGGTCCGTAGTGGCTCCCGGTGGTCCGTAGTGGCTCCCGGTGGTCCGTAGTGGCTCCCGGTGGTGCGTAGTGGCTCCCGGTGGTGCGTAGTGGTTCGTGGTGGTCCGTAGTGGTTCCCGGTGGTCCGTAGAGGCTCCGGGTGGTCCGTAGAGGTTCACGGTGGTTCGTAGAGGCTCCCGGTGGTCCGTAGTGGTTCGCGGTGGTCCGTAGAGGCTCCCGGTGGTCCGTAGTGGCTCCCGGTGGTGCGTAGTGGTTCGCGGTGGTCCGTAGTGGCTCCCGGTGGTGCATAGTGGCTCCCGGTGGTGCGTAGAGGCTCCCGGTGGTCCGTAGTGGCTCCCGGTGGTCCGTAGTGGCTCCCGGTGGTCCGTAGTGGCTCCCGGTGGTGCGTAGTGGTTCGCGGTGGTCCGTAGTGGCTCCCGGTGGTCCGTAGTGGCTCCCGGTGGTCCGTAGAGGCTCCCGGTGGTCCGTAGAGGTTCGCGGAGGTCCGTAGAGGTTCGCGGAGGTCCGTAGTGGTTCGCGGTGGTCCGTAGTGGTTCGCGGAGGTCCGTAGTGGCTCGCGGTGGTCCGTAGAGGCTCCCGGTGGTCCGTAGAGGTTCGCGGAGGTCCGTAGAGGTTCGCGGAGGTCCGTAGTGGTTCGCGGTGGTCCGTAGTGGTTCGCGGAGGTCCGTAGTGGCTCCCGGTGGTCGTAGTGGCTCCCGGTGGTCCGTAGAGGCTCCCGGTGGTCCGTAGTGGCTCCCGGTGGTCCGTAGAGGCTCCCGGTGGTCCGTAGTGGCTCCCGGTGGTCCGTAGTGACTCCCGGTGGTCCGTAGAGGCTCCCGGTGGTCCGTAGTGGCTCCCGGTGGTCCGTAGTGGCTCCCGGTGGTCCGTAGAGGCTCCCGGTGGTCCGTAGAGGTTCGCGGTGGTCCGTAGTGACTCGCGGTGGTCCGTAGTGACTCGCGGTGGTCCGTAGTGACTCGCGGTGGTCCGTAGTGACTCGCGGTGGTCCGTAGTGACTCGCGGTGGTCCGTAGTGGCTCCCGGTGGTCCGTAGTGGCTCCCGGTGGTCCGTAGTGACTCGCGGTGGTCCGTAGAGGTTCCCGGTGGTCCGTAGTGACTCGCGGTGGTCCGTAGTGACTCGCGGTGGTCCGTAGTGACTCGCGGTGGTCCGTAGTGACTCGCGGTGGTCCGTAGTGACTCGCGGTGGTCCGTAGTGACTCGCGGTGGTCCGTAGTGACTCGCGGTGGTCCGTAGTGACTCGCGGTGGTCCATGGACTACTTAAGCTTGTTAAGCCTCACGGCTCTGAAGGACGACACCGGGACGAGGCAGTTTGGGATGAATTAACTACAAGCTGTAACGAGCCTGGTGTGCTGCTGGCGGCTCTGCTTCCAAGCTCTTTAATAATCACTCAAAAAGACAGCTCTGCAATGGGTAATTTTGTTGTCTTATTCGAGGATTACTTATGGTGAAAAATAACCTTTTGTTGGTGGGAACTACCTCGTTGGTGGGAACTACCTCGTTGGTGGGAACTACCTCGTTGGTGGGAACTACCTCGTTGGTGGGAACTACCTCGTTGGTGGGAACTACCTCGTTGGTGGGAACTACCTCGTTGGTGGGAACTACCTCGTTGGTGGTAACTACCTCGTTGGTGGGAACTACCTCGTTGGTGGGAACTACCTCGTTGGTGGGAACTACCTCGTTGGTGGTAACTACCTCGTTGGTGGGAACTACCTCGTTGGTGGGAACTACCTCGTTGGTGGGAACTACCTCGTTGGTGGGAACTACCTCTTTGGTGGGAACTACCTCGTTGGTGGGCACTACCTCGTTGGTGGGAACTACCTCGTTGGTGGGAACTACCTCGTTGGTGGGAACTACCTCGTTGGTGGGAACTACCTCGTTGGTGGGAACTACCTCGTTGGTGGGAACTACCTCGTTGGTGGGAACTACCTCGTTGGTGGGAACTACCTCGTTGGTGGGAACTATCTCGTTGGTGGGAACTACCTCGTTGGTGGGAACTACCTCGTTGGTGGGAACTACCTCGTTGCTGGGAACTACCTCGTTGGTGGGAACTACCTCGTTGGTGGGAATTACCTCGTTGGTGGGAACTACCTCGTTGGTGGGAACTACCTCGTTGGTGGGAACTACCTCGTTGGTGGGAACTACCTCGTTGGTGGGAACTACCTCGTTGGTGGAAACTACCTCGTTGGTGGGAACTACCTCGTTGGTGGGAACTACCTCGTTGGTGGGAACTACCTCGTTGGTGGGAACTACCTCGTTGGTGGGAACTACCTCGTTGGTGGGAACTACCTCGTTGGTGGGAACTACCTCGTTGGTGGGAACTACCTCGTTGGTGGGAACTACCTCGTTGGTGGGAACTACCTCGTTGGTGGGAACTACCTCGTTGCTGGGAACTACCTCGTTGGTGGGAACTACCTCGTTGGTGGGAACTACCTCGTTGGTGGGAACTACCTCGTTACTGGGAACTACCTCGTTGGTGGGAACTACCTCGTTGCTGGGAACTACCTCGTTGGTGGGAACTACCTCGTTGCTGGGAACTACCTCGTTGGTGGGAACTACCTCGTTACTGGGAACTACCTCGTTGGTGGGAACTACCTCGTTGCTGGGAACTACCTCGTTGGTGGGAACTACCTCGTTGGTGGGAACTACCTCGTTGGTGGGAACTACCTCGTTACTGGGAACTACCTCGTTGGTGGGAACTACCTCGTTGGTGGGAACTACCTCGTTGGTGGGAACTACCTCGTTGGTGGGAACTACCTCGTTGCTGGGAACTACCTCGTTGCTGGGAACTACCTCGTTGGTGGGAACTACCTCGTTGGTGGGAACTACCTCGTTGGTGGGAACTACCTCGTTGGTGGGAACTACCTCGTTGCTGGGAACTACCTCGTTGGTGGGAAATACCTCGTTGGTGGGAACTACCTCGTTGGTGGGAACTACCTCGTTGGTGGGAACTACCTCGTTGGTGGGAACTACCTCGTTGGTGGGAACTACCTCGTTGGTGGGAACTACCTCGTTGGTGGGAACTACCTCGTTGGTGGAAACTACCTCGTTGGTGGGAACTACCTCGTTGGTGGGAACTACCTCGTTGGTGGGAACTACCTCGTTGGTGGGAACTACCTCGTTGGTGGGAACTACCTCGTTGGTGGGAACTACCTCGTTGGTGGGAACTACCTCGTTGGTGGGAACTACCTCGTTGGTGGGAACTACCTCGTTGGTGGGAACTACCTCGTTGGTGGGAACTACCTCGTTGCTGGGAACTACCTCGTTGGTGGGAACTACCTCGTTGGTGGGAACTACCTCGTTGGTGGGAACTACCTCGTTGCTGGGAACTACCTCGTTGGTGGGAAATACCTCGTTGGTGGGAACTACCTCGTTGGTGGGAACTACCTCGTTGGTGGGAACTACCTCGTTGGTGGGAACTACCTCGTTGGTGGGAACTACCTCGTTGGTGGGAACTACCTCGTTGGTGGGAACTACCTCGTTGGTGGGAACTACCTCGTTGGTGGGAACTACCTCGTTGGTGGGAACTACCTCGTTGCTGGGAACTACCTCGTTGGTGGGAACTACCTCGTTGGTGGGAACTACCTCGTTGGTGGGAACTACCTCGTTGGTGGGAACTACCTCGTTGGTGGGAACTACCTCGTTGGTGGGAACTACCTCGTTGGTGGGAACTACCTCGTTGGTGGGAACTACCTCGTTGGTGGGAACTACCTCGTTGGTGGGAACTACCTCGTTACTGGGAACTACCTCGTTGGTGGGAACTACCTCGTTGGTGGGAACTACCTCGTTGGTGGGAACTACCTCGTTGCTGGGAACTACCTCGTTGGTGGGAACTACCTCGTTGGTGGGAACTACCTCGTTGCTGGTAACTACCTCGTTGGTGGGAACTACCTCGTTGGTGGGAACTACCTCGTTGCTGGTAACTACCTCGTTGCTGGGAACTACCTCGTTGGTGGGAACTACCTCGTTGGTGGGAACTACCTCTTGTATAAATGTGGACAAGCAGGACAGGAACCACTCGGTATGATCTTGAGAGGTTATCTTGAGATGATTTCGGAGCTTAACGTCCCCGCGGCCCGGTCCTCGACCAGGGCCTCCTTTCTTGTTACACACCCCCCGCGGAAGCAGCCCGTAGCAGCTGTCTAACTCCCAGGTACCTATTTACTGCTAGGCAATAGGAGCATCAGGGGTGGTGAGAGAGACTCTGCCCATTTGTTTCCGCCTCCACCGGGGATCGAACCCGGAACCTCACGACTACGAATCCGAAGCGTTGTTCACTCAGTTATCAGGCCTCTAAAATCCATTACCATCCCCGTTACTGAAGGTAAACAAATAGAGGCGACCGTTGTGAGTCGTGAGATTGTGAATTGTGAGGTAAGAACTGTCCGTTGTGATATATGATTAGAGGCTTCTATAGTCAAGATCAATTGTGAGGGAAAATGGAGAAGGAAGGTTTGAAAGCTTCAGAAAAAATCTTCGGAATGGATTTTGGCAGGCATGAGTCCATGAAGGTGAGGGAGAGATTCTATATGTCAGTGATAAGACCAGTGATGACGCCTGCAGCTGAAACCTGCTCGATAAACTGGAAGGAGAGAGAGAGAGAGAGAGAGAGAGAGAGAGAGAGAGAGAGAGAGAGAGAGAGAGAGAGAGAGAGAGAGAGAGAGAGAGAGAGAGAGAGAGAGAGAGAGAGAGAGAGAAAAAAAAAAGAAAGAAAGAGAGAGAGAGAGAGAGAGAGAGAGAGAGAGAGAGAGAGAGAGAGAGAGAGAGAGAGAGAGAGAGAGAGAGAGAGAGAGAGAGAGAGAGAGAGAGAAAAAAAAAGAAAGAAAGAAAGAGAGAGACTCGGGTGTGACCTTCTCTTCAGCCATGAATGTCGTCCTCTGAAACAAACAATATTCTATATGTTTAAGAGATAGAGGAGAGTCGGCCTCAGTGTGACGAAATGATACACGACTTTTCGCTAGTTGCTCGGGAGACGAGAATCGTGCCAGGGGACGTGCCAGGGGCGTGCCAGGGGACGTGCCAGGGGCGTGCCAAGGGCGTGCCAGGGACGTGCCAGGGGCGTGCCAATGGACGTGCCTTGCGGGGTGCCCATCAGTAAAAGAGGTGCTCCGTCAGAAGATTTGAGTTCACTTGATTAGTGGTACTAAATTTACCCTCACTGAAGCACACACTGAAGCCCAAACTGAAGCACACACTGAAGCACACACTGAAGCACACACTGAAGCCCAAACTGAAGCACACACTGAAGCACACACTGAAGCCCAAACTGAAGCACACACTGAAGCACACACTGAAGCACACACTGAAGCCCAAACTGAAGCACACACTGAAGCCCAAACTGAAGCCCAAACGGAGAAGCAAAACATTATTTTTGCGTCGTACAAAATCAGTTTATATAAGAGTAAGGCTGAATACTTCCTCTCCTGCCACAGTATGTTAAGCCACAGACACTATAAAAGCATCCCCCCGATGCTCGAGATATGATTTTGTTTAAGATTCACTACTTGGAACAAAAAGATCCAAGTAGCACGGGCTATGGTGAGCCCCGTAGTGGACTTACCTGACACAGGAGCGGGGCTGTAACTTGAATCCTCTCGAGGTATACTGTAGTGTTTCAGAAGAACAGTTTCCTACATGAGAACCAACACCTGTAGGGGGACAGTGTACCAACACCTGCAGAAAACAGTGTACCAACACCTGCAAAAACAACATACTCACGCCACCAACCATAACATAATAAACACCTAACAAATCTAACTTCACTCAGGCTTAGTTAACTATATCCTTCAGGGTTAAATATTTACAAATATACTGTTGTCGAATGAAAACGAAGAAAAGAGAAGAGAAAAGAAGAGAAAAGAAGAGAAGAGAAGAGAAGAGAAGAGAAGAGAAGAGAAGAGAAGAGAAGAGAAGTGGAGCAGTGGAGACAACATCCTGCTGCTCGTGTATCGACAGGCACCGGCAAGAAGGCCAGCCCACACCAAGGGGATCGACTTTCGATGTGAAGCTTGCGAGGAAATTTAAGTATCCCATTCTGTATCTTTCCCCTTTCGAAATATGGAGTTGAATAGACAATGTTGCACAATATCGTATGTGAGTTTGCACCCGATGCCGGAGCGCAGTGATTGGTAATAGAGATATGGGTCATGCAGTGATTGGTAATAGAGATATGGGTCATGCAGTGATTGGTAATAGAGATATGGGTCATTCAGTGATTGGTAATAGAGATATGGGTCATGCAGTGATTGGTAATAGAGATATGGGTCATGCAGTGATTGGTAATAGAGATATGGGTCATGCAGTGATTGGTTATAGAGATATGGGTTATGCAGTGATTGGTAATAGAGATATGGGTCATGCAGTGATTGGTAATAGAGATATGGGTCATGTAGTGATTGGTTATAGAGATTTGGGTCATGTAGTGATTGGTTATACGGAAATCGATAATTTCCTATTTTTTATGGATATTATAACACTCATTGTATTAATTAATGTACATCTTGTAACCTTTAAATATATAATAGAGCATAACAAAAGACAAAAGGAAGGGAGTGGTAGGAGAAAAGCACATAGATACTGTTTTGGAGGGGATCTAAACATTCCTTTTAATGCGTTATGTGTGGTTTCCTCCGAGGCTAAGGGTCCCTTTTCTTCCAGTCTGAGGTGGTAGTCCCTTCCCTATTTATTATATGGATATTGGTAATTTCGTGTATAACACAGTTGAACGACGCATCATAAAATTTGCATAATCTAACCTTACTTACCCTAACCTACCTTAGCCCTAACTTAACCAAACTTACCCTAAGCTAACTCAGTATAATGTAATCTAACCCAACTCAACCTTTTATACCTAATCTCAGGAAAATTTCAGATTTACCTAAGACCTACCTAACACTTACCTGACAGCTATCTCACGATTACATCACTCCTACCTAAGTCAGGTCAACTTACGCCTACCTAATCCCTGCTTCAGGCCTACCTTCCCCCTTACCTTCCCCCTACTCCAAAAGAAGGAATTGTCTGTAACATAGATTTCCTGTGCTTCATCCTCCCCTACACGACTCATCCACGTCTCTTCATTATTGCATGATGACTGTCGTGGCTTCTCATCGCCTCTGCTAGCTAGGATTGCTAGCAAGGCTCGCTAGTAAGGGTCGCTAACAAAGGTCTAACTAGCAAATATAGCTGTCAAAGGGCTACTAGCAAGGGGGTCGCTGGCAAAGAGCCCTCAGACATTCATCATTGCACTCACTTGCCTTTGCATTAAAGTAGGCTTTGATAGACTTCACGAGTCTATCAAAGGACTATCGGGTCCTCGAGTCCCGCACTCTCATCAGTCAGTCCGGACTCTGCAACGGAGAAATATTTATATCACAAGATCACAGTGATATTAGTTTTGGCCTCCTCCCTCCCCCTTCCCCTTCCTCCCCCAACCAGAGCCATTGAAAGAGATCTCCATAAAAGCTTAGCTCTTTCCTTGCACAATTTTCTCATTGGTTTCCCATCTTCGTCTTTGCATACTCCAGTTGCATCATCTTCGAGAGCAGAATAATGAATGTTATATAAAAGGGAATGTTTGTCTGTCCAAGGTTGTAGGACAGATGCTCATGGTTAGCCTCACCCACAGAGTCTAGTCTGCCACAGAAGGGGGGCAAGACTGCCTCTGGCAACCACTTTTCTGTCGCTAGAGACCTTTTTGTTTCCACTCGACGCTTCGGAGCTCAATTACGTCTCTTCTTGAAAAAGTTTTGTGTGATGTGAAGAATTGTCTCTGTATCTCGACGGAGAGAGGAACAAGATATTTGTTTCTTATTTCTTTCCATATATACATACTTGGCTTCCATCTATACATATATGTATACGTGACTTCCATCCATACAATTCGTGTGTGGTTTCCATTCATACACGAATACTTGGTTTCCACCCTCACATGCATTATTGATTTCCATACATACATACATACATACATACATACATACATACATACATACATACATACATACATACATACATACATACATACATACATACATACATACAAAAGTTTCACATTGCTGGGGGGCAAGAAGCCTTTGGTGTCTATATAAATTAAATATACGTATTTCATTATCAGCTGGTATAAAGTATATTTAAACATCATTATGAACGGAGATCAGAAGTCAGCCATGGACATATAAGAGCCATAAAGATATACAACTTGGTATATACACCACATATATACATATATATATGTATATACACCTCCGCGAGGTGTATATATATACCTGGATGTAGACCCACTACCAAGCCTTCCTCTCCTCCTTCTCTCTGTCTTTCTCTCACAATGAGAGAACACATATATTAAATAATTGTTCGACCCGTCACAGGCAGCCAACTTGATGGAGACATTTCCTGCGGGTATAATTGTTCCACTCACAGTCCTAACATTCACAGTTTAAGTAGTTACCTCAAAAGTTTTGGTCATACCAACTCGTCAAACGTTGTGAGTTAACTTTACTCTTAATAGTTGTGGGCCCCTTGCTGCCCCCGGGCCCGCGCGGTGGGCCCTCTCACTTGGGCCCGCGCGGTGGGCCCTCTCACACTGGCCCACGCAGGGGAGTGTAGGCTCCCCTACACTGTAGGGGAGCCTACACTCCCCCTGGCTCCCTGTGGGCTCTTTGTAGGGGCGCCAACCAGCCTCCTCCCCCACAGGAGGCTGCTTGGCTCACCCAATATGTCTTTATAGTACATGGAAATCATCTCAGGCCGGGCTGGGTGGATGAATAGAAGGAATGGTGCCCATCCGCTTGGGTCATTGGAGAACGAACGTCGACCTGCAAAAAGCCAGGTTGTCGTGGTGCCGTGCCCATGGATATCCTCCAAGATCCCTTATAAAGATAAAATAAATCCCCAAATATATAAAAATAAGTTGCCTGGCTGAGGCAACTTGCCAAGTGATAAAGGCCCCAATTTATAAGAGCAATGAGGTGGAGTTTTCCCTCGCCTGGTTCTTCGCAGTGGGCAACCTTCATCACTGGGCAGAATCTAGGCTGTAACCAATGGGCCCCAGCAAGGTCTGCGGCGCCGGGAATACTCCGTCTCCTTCCTGGGAGAACAAAATGCGAGTCAAGTGAAGTCTATGTTGACCAAACCACACACTACAAAATGAAGGGACGACGACGTTTCGGTCCGTCCTGGACCATTCTCAAGTCGATTGTGAGAATGGTCCAAGACGGACCGAAACGTCGTCGTCCCTTCATTTTGTAGTGTGTGGTCTGGTCAACATATTTCAGCCACGTTATTGTGACTCTTCGTCTGCAAGTGAAGTCTTGGTTGTAAAGGTTTGCTAATGTGTGTATGTGTATGTGGTGGCTGATTGGGCTTTACGGTCATTGACCTATGGGAGGTCATTAGGGTCAGAGACTCTTTTAATTGTTGATTTTTTTAACAGGAATGAAAGGAAGGAAGTAGGTGAGTGACCGGTATGTGGAACGCCGTGTAGTTCCTGTCGTGGAACTATATATATATATATATGTCGTACCTAGTAGCCAGAACTCACTTTTTGGCCTACTATTCAAGGCCCGATTTGCCTAATAAGCCAAATTTTCCTGAATTAATATATTTTTTCTAATTTTTTTCTTATGAAATGATAAAGCTACCCATTTCATTATGTATGAGGTCAATTTTTTTTTATTGGAGTTAAAATTAACGTAGATATATGACCGAACCTAACCAACCCTACCTAACCTAACCTAACCTATCTTTATAAGTTAGGTTTGGTTAGGTAGCCGAAAAAGTTAGGTTAGGTTAGGTTAGGTAGGTTAGGTAGTCGAAAAACAATTAATTCATGAAAACTTGGCTTATTAGGCAAATCGGGCCTTGCATAGTAGGCTGAGAAGTGCGTTCTGGCTACTAGGTACGACATATATATATATATATATATATATATATATATATATATATATATATATATATATATATATATATATATATATATATATATATATATATATATATATATATATATATATATATATATATATTATAATATGATCATACAGGGTCATGTGTAGTGGTTCAGCTGTGTCTGATCTTTCATTGACGTTGGTATAATCCCATACCCCCCACAGCCCCGACAGGAAGCCCCTTCACAGCCCCAACAGGAAGCCCCCACAATCCCAACAGGAAGACCCCCCCCCACAGCCCCAACAGGAAGACCCCCCACAATCCCAACAGGAAGCCCTCCACAGCCCCGTCAGGAAGCCCCCCCCCCCACAGCCCCAACAGGAAGACCCCCCCACAGCCCCAACAGGAAGACCCCCCCCACAGCCCCAACAGGAAGACCCCCCACAATCCCAACAGGAAGCCCTCCACAGCCCCGTCAGGAAGCCCCCACCCCCACAGCCCCAACAGGAAGCCCTCCCTCACAGCCCCGACAGGAAGCCCCCCACAGCCCCAACAGGAAGACCCCCCCACAGCCCCGTCAGGAAGCCCCCACCCCCACAGCCGCAACAGGAAGCCCTCCCTCACAGCCCTGACAGTACAAACCTGCTGGACCAGCACACCGGTCCACGTACCCCTGATCCGACCTTCATCAATGACCGACTTGAACACAATTATCCGGTAATTTAAATACAGTACACACGCCGTTTAGCATACATGAATGGTGATTAGGGCTCGGAGCAGCCTCCCCTTGACCCAACCTCATCCATAGTCTCCATCAAACTGGTCCGCTGACCTAACCATCACACGAGGGTGTTAGGTGGTGGTGGTGTTAGTGGTGTTGTTGGTGGTGGTGATTGTGGTGACTGTGGTGTTGGTGGTGGTGTTAGTGGTAGTGCTATTGGTGGTGGTGGTGGTGGTGGTGTTGGTGGTGACAGTGGTAGTGGTGGTAGTGCTATTGGTGGTGGTGGTTGTGTTGTTGGTCGTGGTGGTGGTTGTGTTGTTGGTCGTGGTGGTATTGGTGGTAATTGTGGTGGTGGCAGTGAGAGTAGTTGGGTAGATTGTGGTGGGGGTGACAATGGTTATGTGATTGTGGTCGTGGTAGGGACTATAGTGATCAGGTGATTGTTGTGGTGGTGGTGGGGGTGATAGTTGTTAGGGGATTGTGGTGGTGATGGTGGTAACAGTGGTTAGGTGATTGCGGTCGTGGTTGGGGTGATAGTGGTTAGGTAATTTGGGTGGTGGTGATTGTTGTGGTGGGAGTGATTGTGGTGATGGTGGCTGTGAGAGTGATAGTGGTTGATGTTATTGTGGAATATTAAACGAGTGAATAAAGTATATATATATATACACTCTTTGCTTTTCCTTGCAGGGAGAGTAATTTCCCCATGTGATAGAAGCACTTGTTTGATGCGTGTGTGTGTGTGTTTGTGTGTGTGTGTGTTTGTGTGCGTGTGTGTTTGTCATTACCTGTGTGTGTAGACACAAGATATGAGCTACGCTCTCACCTGTCCCGTCTTCCCAGTACGAGGAGGGGAAGGAGAAAGGGGAGGGGGAGAAGGAGAAGGAGGAGGGGGGGGGGGGGGAAGGAGGAGGGGAAGGAGAAGGAGGAGGGGGAGAAGGAGGAGGGGGAGAAGGAGGAGGGGAAATGGAGTACAGATTATGGTCTGGGGAGTCCCCATGAGAACAGGTCTCTCCCATTGTCGTGGACTTTCCGGTCTCTGGGAGAGATCATTCACACACCACCCGCGCTCAGAGTCCTTGTGGGGGACACCGCGGTAATAGTGACCATCACTTTATGAATACACATGTTCTCCACATGTTCTCTACATGTTCTCTACATGTTCTCCACATGTTCTCCATATGTTCTCCACATGTTCTCTACATGTTCTCCACATGTTCTCTACATGTTCTCCACATGTTCTCCACATGTTCTCTACATGTTCTCTACATGTTCTCTACATGTTCTCTACACGTTCTCCACATGTTCTCCACACGTTCTCCACATGTTCTCCACATGTTCACCACACGTTCACCACACGTTCTCCACACGTTCTCCACACGTTCTCTACATGTTCTCCACACGTTCTCCACACGTTCTCCACATGTTCTCCACACGTTCTCCACACGTTCTCCACACGTTCTCCACACGTTCTCCACACGTTCTCCACACGTTCACCACACGTTCTCCACATGTTCTCCACACGTTCTCCACACGTTCTCCACATGTTCTCCACACGTTCTCCACACGTTCTCCACACGTTCTCCACACGTTCTCCACACGTTCTCCACACGTTCACCACACGTTCACCACACGTTCTCCACACGTTCTCCACACGTTCACCACACGTTCACCACACGTTCTCCACACGTTCACCACACGTTCACCACACGTTCTCCACACGTTCTCCACACGTTCTCCACATGTTCTCCACACGTTCTCCATATGTTCTCCACATGTTCTCTACATGTTCTCCACATGTTCTCTACATGTTCTCCACATGTTCTCCACATGTTCTCTACATGTTCTCTACATGTTCTCTACATGTTCTCTACACGTTCTCCACATGTTCTCCACACGTTCTCCACACGTTCTCCACACGTTCTCCACACGTTCTCCACACGTTCTCCACACGTTCTCCACATGTTCTCCACACGTTCTCCACATGTTCTCCACATGTTCTCCACATGTTCTCCACACGTTCTCCACACGTTCACCACACGTTCTCCACACGTTCTCCACACGTTCACCACACGTTCACCACACGTTCTCCACACGTTCACCACACGTTCACCACACGTTCACCACACGTTCTCCACATGTTCTCCACATGTTCTCCACATGTTCTCCACACGTTCTCCACATGTTCTCCACATGTTCTCCACATGTTCTCCACATGTTCTCCACATGTTCTCCACACGTTCTCCACACGTTCTCCACATGTTCTCCACATGTTCTCCACATGTTCTCCACACGTTCTCCACACGTTCTCCACATGTTCTCCACATGTTCTCCACATGTTCTCCACATGTTCTCCACACGTTCTCCACACGTTCTCCACACGTTCTCCACATGTTCTCCACATGTTCTCCACATGTTCTCCACATGTTCTCCACACGTTCTCCACATGTTCTCCACACGTTCTCAGTGTTAACGAGATGATAAATTATGCAAAAAGGGCCTTGGGCTCACCATCAGCTTTGATCATTTACAACATTATTACACAGTGATATAATGACCAATAAAGATTATATTTATTTCAGAGTATTGTTTAATGTGTAAAGCAACGTTGTTGAACTTCACATCATATTCAAGCTCTAGGATTCAGCTGTTAATTACACTTCCGTCAAATGTTGAAATGTTTCCCCAGAATGATAATAGACCAAAGATTTGTTTCATAGGTTTCTTTTATGAAGTTTGACCATTTTTAGGATAGATCTATCTACTATTTCCACATCGTCGCTTCTTCATCCTCTGGTGTGTGGGTTGGTTATCAGCTTAAGCTACTCTATACGTTTGTGATATATTGTAGTATCCCAATGAAATGTTTTGAATTTGATTATTTTAGATAATTTCATTGGTTTATACTGTCCTTGTTCTCCAGAATAAGGACAGTGTTAAAAATGTGTAAAGTGGCATGCAAGCAACCAATGTTGGGGTCCTGTTCTTGAGCTATTCAAGTTAACGAGCTATGTAAACAAACTTGGGTCCCTATTATAGGGTTTTTGGTTGTGGTGGACGTATTGGCATGCCACAAAACTCCTCAGATCTCACACTTTGTGAAAATTTCTTTAAGTTCATGACAAACAAAATAAAAAATTATGCCACACATTAATATCCTTGGGTTGGAAGAGCTACGATATCTGAGAACATCTACGATATCAAGGTCAGAACATCTCTTTACCAGTGATGTTCTGACCGTGTCTCACGGCAAGTATAAAAGTTATCATTCTCCTTAACAATTCCTGACCTACAACGAAAGGGAAAGAGGGGAACATGCTGAGTGAAAAAAAAAAATCAATATATTTTTGTTTTAATTTTAACGATGGACACAGACGTGGAACATCCTTTAGCACTGGACATGATTCTGTGATGTTTGATTTTTTTGTGTATTTCTTTAACGAGAAGAATTTGTGACGTAGCAGTAATTTCCTGGGAGTATATTCTGGTTTACGCTGGATGTTACGTCGAAACTTTCCCAGTTGAAGTGGTAAGTCCCGTCACAGCCTCCACCTCCTCTCATTCCCTCCAACACTCGCGTCCAAACCACCGCTCCTAACAGCTCACATTAACTTCTATCTTAAATCACAAGCTGTCTCTCACACACCGTCGAACTACAGACAGTATTTAAGGGAAAAAAGAGAGAAAACGTCTACCTCTCGGGAACACGTATGGGAATTGTGTGTGTGAAGTAGTAAACAGATGGTTGAGAAACACGAGGAGACTGTGGCAAGCATCACTTTCCTACTTGCTGGGATAAAACCTGAAGTTTGGAGGTGATCCTGTCCACAGCCTCCAGTCACAAGGTACAGTCACCATCTCTCCCACAGTGTTCCTTCATGCCTACACGTGTGAGCCTCCAGTCACAAGGTACAGTCACCATCTCTCCCATAGTGTTCCTTCATGCCTACACGTGTGAGCCTCCAGTCACAAGGTACAGTCACCATCTCTCCCACAGTGTTCCTTCATGCCTACACGTGTGAGCCTCCAGTCACAAGGTACAGTCACCATCTCTCCCATAGTGTTCCTTCATGCCTACACGTGTGAGCCTCCAGTCACAAGGTACAGTCACCATCTCTCCCACAGTGTTCCTTCATGCCTACACGTGTGAGCCTCCAGTCACAAGGTACAGTCACCATCTCTCCCACAGTGTTCCTTCATGCCTACACGTGTGAGCCTCCAGTCACAAGGTACAGTCACCATCTCTCCCATAGTGTTCCTTCATGCCTACACGTGTGAGCCTCCAGTCACAAGGTACAGTCACCATCTCTCCCACAGTGTTCCTTCATGCCTACACGTGTGAGCCTCCAGTCACAAGGTACAGTCACCATCTCTCCCATAGTGTTCCTTCATGCCTACACGTGTGAGCCTCCAGTCACAAGGTACAGTCACCATCTCTCCCACAGTGTTCCTTCATGCCTACACGTGTGAGCCTCCAGTCACAAGGTACAGTCACCATCTCTCCCACAGTGTTCCTTCATGCCTACACGTGTGAGCCTCCAGTCACAAGGTACAGTCACCATCTCTCTCACAGTGTTCCTTCATGCCTACACGTGTGAGCCTCCAGTCACAAGGTACAGTCACCATCTCTCTCACAGTGTTCCTTCATGCCTACACGTGTGAGCCTCCAGTCACAAGGTACAGTCACCATCTCTCTCACAGTGTTCCTTCATGCCTACACGTGTGAGCCTCCAGTCACAAGGTACAGTCACCATCTCTCTCACAGTGTTCCTTCATGCCTACACGTGTGTTGTGTGAATCTCGACAAGTAGTAAGGCGAAAATAGAAATGTGAAAATGCCTAACTAAATGATAAAGCAGTGGGACGAACAGTGTAATAATAATAGTGTAATACAGTGCAAGTCAAGGAATTTGTTGATGGTTAGTCTGGTCAAGTTACTAACTAACTAATGAAGAACGGTTTATAAATAGCGTAGTTACTGACGAACCAAGTCATTACTATCATTTATACTGCGAGTGGTGGCTCTTTACTTCAGAGCAAATGTCACGATATTCGTATTAAAGGTGTTCTTACAAATTTGTATTTGAATTGTGACCAATTTATATGGAGCATTATGTTGAGAAATTGTAAATATCAAATCATTTAAAGTCTGCCTTTTAAAGTGACTATCACACTCTTGACGAGGTGTTATTTAGATGATACAGCATATATATATATATATATATATATATATATATATATATATATATATATATATATATATATATATATATATATATATATATATATATATATATATATATATATATATATATATATATATTTTGGTAGCAGTCTTTCCTGTAGACATATATTATTAAATATGACCGAAAAAGTAAGATTAATAATTCTAACACGAATTTTCTCAATCTTTCGTACATTACGCTTCACTGTTGGAGGTAAATCAAAAATCAATTCTCCAAAATTCATTTTTATTTCTAGTCTGACGCGACACGGGCGCGTTTCGTAAAACTTATTACATTTTCAAAGACTTTAGTTCACAAATACACAACTGATTAGAACTTACGTATCTCCGATTTTATATCTACATTTGAGTGAGGTGGGAGGGGTGATGTGGCATTAACACAAGACAGAACAAGAGGGGATATTAATAGGGTATTAAAAGTATCAACACAAGACAGAACACAAACAATGGGTATTGAATAGAAGTGTTTGTAGAAAGCCTATTGGTCCATATTTCTTGATGCTTCTATATTGGAGCGGAGTCTTGAGGTGGGTAGAATATAGTTGTGCAATAATTGGCTGTTGATTGCTGGTGTTGACTTCTTGATGTGTAGTGCCTCGCAAACGTCAAGCCGCCTGCTATCGCTGTATCTATCGATGATTTCTGTGTTGTTTACTAGGATTTCTCTGGCGATGGTTTGGTTGTGGGAAGAGATTATATGTTCCTTAATGGAGCCCTGTTGCTTATGCATCGTTAAACGCCTAGAAAGAGATGTTGTTGTCGTGCCTATATACTGGGTTTTTTGGAGCTTACAGTCCCCAAGTGGGCATTTGAAGGCATAGACGACGTTAGTCTCTTTTAAAGCGTTCTGTTTTGTGTCTGGAGAGTTTCTCATGAGTAGGCTGGCCGTTTTTCTGGTTTTATAGTAAATCGTCAGTTGTATCCTCTGATTTTTGTCTGTAGGGATAACGTTTCTATTAACAATATCTTTCAGGACCCTTTCCTCCGTTTTATGAGCTGTGGAAAAGAAGTTCCTGTAAAATAGTCTAATAGGGGGTATAGGTGTTGTGTTAGTTGTCTCTTCAGAGGTTGCATGGCTTTTCACTTTCCTTCTTATGATGTCTTCGATGAAACCATTGGAGAAGCCGTTATTGACTAGGACCTGCCTTACCCTACAGAGTTCTTCGTCGACTTGCTTCCATTCTGAGCTGTGGCTGAGAGCACGGTCGACATATGCGTTAACAACACTCCTCTTGTACCTGTCAGGGCAGTCGCTGTTGGCATTTAGGCACATTCCTATGTTTGTTTCCTTAGTGTAGACTGCAGTGTGGAAACCTCCGCCCTTTTCCATGACTGTTACATCTAGATATATATATATATATATATATATATATATATATATATATATATATATATATATATATATATATATATATATATATATATATATATATATATATATATATATATATATATATATATTTTTTAAAAAAAGAAATATAAAAAAAAATAAAATGAAAGAGCACCACCTCTAGCTGGAAGAAGGGGGACCCATAGCCTCGGAGGAAACCACGCATAACGCATTAGAGGGAATGTTAGGATCCCCTCCAATACAGTTTCTGTGTGCTTTTCTCCTACCACCCCCTTCCTTTTTTATTTTTGTGCTTTATTATGCATTTGATGGTTACAAGATATACATGAGTTGATACAAAAAGAATAATGCAAAAAGGTGCTTAAAGGTTATGGATCTCTTGAAAAACACAACAATGGGAAACATTGATGAATGTCACAGACGGGTTCGATCATTGTTGCAAGTCAAACACTTCTTCGAATTCCTCTGAAGTTGGACTAGTGCCCAAGACGCAACAGGCATTTCCCCTCTGAATCGCAACACTGAGGCGCTGGAACAAGAAACTTTTTGCTCTCTGGTCTTTTGTAGCGCTGATCAATTTGTCCCCCAATTCCTTCAGGAACTTCAATGCACATTTTCCCCACGAACCGAGGGTCTCCGAGCCGATCGGAACAAAGCTGTAGCAGTGTGCTAGACCTCTATATTTAATAATTTTCTGCGATTCCCTGAAAGAAGCAGCACCACCGCTTTCACGTGTGCGGTAGTGGAGGTAGGTACTGGCCAGTGTGGCAGCGCGCGTGTAGTCCCATACCACTTGCTTACCATCCTTCCAAGGTAGCAAGGTGACCCCATCAGGGCGCTTCTGAGGGTCGTTAGGTCTGGATAAGTGTGGTTCTCTTTGTGCCGGGCAGCGGGCTGTGGCGAGGCTCCTCTTGATGATGTCGTTGACTTCTTCATGTCTTGCAATTTTACCCTGTGATTTACGACATACCAGACCATGACGACCATATTGGTCTGCCATCGCAGTTCCGCAGATGCACCTATGTTCGGTGAGGATGGGGGCGGCAAGGCGAAGGGCAACTCCAATGCGGAGAGCGTCATGACTGAGGCGAGTTCCCAGGGCTGCATTGGGCACAGCAAATAAGAAATCCCCGGCGTGGGGTGCTGTTACCGCTAGGAGGCGGGCTTTGTTTTCAGCATCAGCGTTGTCAATCACTGCTGTGACAGTCTTTTCCATTATGGGGCTATCCCAGTGGGCCTGCTTGTGGTCTTTTGGGACTTGTGGTCGGGGTTGAGGGTGTGCAATGGTGTCCCATTGTCTGGGACACCATTATCCATATATATATATATATATATATATATATATATATATATATATATATATATATATATATATATATATAT
>NC_091243.1:12677410-12702410 GCF_040958095.1 Procambarus clarkii | reverse complement strand
TTATAAGCATAACCATTATGAGGCAGAGTGGAAATTAGCCGTGCCTGCTAAACTCCCGTGTTCCAGCAGGCGCCTGGATGGTGTTCCAGCAGGCGCCTGGATGGTGTTCCAGCAGGCGCCTGGATGGTGTTCCAGCAGGCGCCTGGATGGTGTTCCAGCAGGCGCCTGGATGGTGTTCCAGCAGGCGCCTGGATGGTGTTCCAGCAGGAGCCTGGATGGTGTTCCAGCAGGCGCCTGGATGGTGTTCCAGCAGGCGCCTGGATGGTGTTCCAGCAGGAGCCTGGATGGTGTTCCAGCAGGCGCCTGGATGGTGTTCCAGCAGGCGCCTGGATGGTGTTCCAGCAGGAGCCTGGATGGTGTTCCAGCAGGCGCCTGGGTGGTGTTCCAGCAGGCGCCTGGATGGTGTTCCAGCAGGCGCCTGGATGGTGTTCCAGCAGGCGCCTGGATGGTGTTCCAGCAGGCGCCTGGATGGTGTTCCAGCAGGAGCCTGGATGGTGTTCCAGCAGGCGCCTGGATGTTGTTCCAGCAGGCGCCTGGATGGTGTTCCAGCAGGCGCCTGGATGGTGTTCCAGCAGGAGCCTGGATGGTGTTCCAGCAGGAGCCTGGATGGTGTTCCAGCAGGAGCCTGGATGGTGTTCCAGCAGGCGCCTGGATGGTGTTCCAGCAGGAGCCTGGATGGTGTTCCAGCAGGCGCCTGGATGGTGTTCCAGCAGGCGCCTGGATGGTGTTCCAGCAGGCGCCTGGATGGTGTTCCAGCAGGCGCCTGGATGGTGTTCCAGCAGGAGCCTGGATGGTGTTCCAGCAGGAGCCTGGATGGTGTTCCAGCAGGAGCCTGGATGGTGTTCCAGCAGGCGCCTGGATGGTGTTCCAGCAGGCGCCTGGATGGTGTTCCAGCAGGCGCCTGGATGGTGTTCCAGCAGGCGCCTGGATGGTGTTCCAGCAGGAGCCTGGATGGTGTTCCAGCAGGAGCCTGGATGGTGTTCCAGCAGGAGCCTGGATGGTGTTCCAGCAGGCGCCTGGATGGTGTTCCAGCAGGAGCCTGGATGGTGTTCCAGCAGGCGCCTGGATGGTGTTCCAGCAGGCGCCTGGATGGTGTTCCAGCAGGCGCCTGGATGGTGTTCCAGCAGGAGCCTGAATGCTGCCTATAATACTAGAGGTGTCCCCATATACACTCAGAATTCACTTGTTGCTTGTAGTAAGTTCAGGACTGAAATACATACTTGAGGGTCCTTATTCGGACCCTCCGACGATTGTCAGATCTTAGGCCCAGGGGGCCAAACCAGCTAACCAGATAGATTTCTAAAGTTTGCTTTGTGTTAATTTTGTGATGAATTGTGTATTGTGACGACAGGCGGATGGTGCTCCACCCCGGGGGACTCCTGTGTGCCGCTGACCAGCTGTCCGGCCCTGCTCGCCCTCACTAAGGTTGCCACCAAGAAAGATCTTCAAAAGCTTCGGTTGGCTCAATGCAGCAGTTACTCGTCTCATGTCATGGTGAGTTGAGGATAGATCCAAGGACAGAGAGACAGACAGACAGACAGACAGACAGACAGACAGACAGACAGACAAAGATGGGATACAACCAAACAGATTAACAGGTTGTCGTTACACTAAGGCTTGCATAACTACCTATACGTTTGTCAGTCTTAAGGAGAAGATGCTAACCAAAATACGATATGAACATAATACACATTAAGTGAACAGCATCAATAACGTCAAGTAAAGGAATAAAGCACCAGTAAGATAAGAGGAAGTCATACACACACATAGAAAAAAAAACATGTATACATCAATGATTTTTAAATGGATGACTTATCATAATTATTCACTGAATGAACTCATGTGAAATGCCATCTCTCCACCCCCCCCTCACACATACCTTCTGCAGGTGTGTTGCAACCCTTCAGCGCCTCCTGCTACTACTACCACACCTCCAACCACCACCACGAAACGCCCTATGCAGCCCACTAAGCCCGCCCCAGCCCCGGGACCCGGAGGAGGAGAGGCCCTTCTGCCAGCAACCTGCGGCCAACCTATCGCCACAGAGGGAGTTCGAATCTACTTCGGGGAAAACGCTCACCTAGGCGCCTTCCCTTGGATGGCCTTGCTTGGATACCGATGTGAGTGATTCAACTTTTATGTGAGTGTGAGGGGAAACTTGGCTTTTGTACGTGTTTGGAATTACTGCGTGGATGAATGCCGTTATTATATCAGACCCTAGAAAGTGAAGAGACGAAGACATTTCGGTCCGTCCTCGAACATTCACACAATCGATTTGATAATGGTCCAGGACGGACCGAAACGTCGTCGTCCCTTCACCTTCTAGTGTGTGGTTTGGTCAACATATTTCAGCCACGTTATTGTGACTTCTCCTCTGCATTATTATATCAGTTTTGTCTGTGAATGGTATGATTATACATTCCCATTGCTGCATGGATTATTGATAAATATACTACAAGGATGTATATACTGTATACGAAAAACATATTGAAGTAACTTGACAGTTATACTTTTCTGTATAGCAACCAAACTACATTTTAGGAACAATATGTATGTAATATCACTGATGTTCAGTAAGACTAATTATGAACTCAATTATTTGTAATTAACACCAAATTCTTGAATACGAAAATGATCAACAAATTATACCTTGAAAACAAAGCAGGTGTACTATTCAGCTGCCCTCGGCACCTCATTTCTCAAAAGAACACATATAAACACCTAGTGGAAAATCCTCGATCACAAGAGGCCTTTCCACTGAGTCATTCAAAACGGATATGATGATATTTTTTGTTCAATGTCTTAGACAATTCATTGAAAAAAATCAAAACAGGGGATTGTGTAGAAAATCTTTAGCTGTGTGAAGATATACTTGTAACGCTACACTTAACTAATTTAATATACCTGCTGGTACAGCTAGTATTGGGGACCTGGGCTGGTTGTGTGGAGGAGTCCTCATCACTAGCCAATACGTCCTAACGGCCGGACACTGTGTTAGTCCGCAGTTCACCTCCAACAGGACTTTGTGAGTACTGGTTTTGGTCGTCTAACATGTGAGTACTGATCTTGGTCGTCTAACTTGTGAGTACTGATCTTGGTCGTCTAACATGTGAGTACTGATCTTGGTCGTCTAACATGTGAGTACTGATCTTGGTCGTCTAACTTGTGAGTACTGATCTTGGTCGTCTAACATGTGAGTACTGATCTTGGTCGTCTAACATGTGAGTACTGATCTTGGTCGTCTAACATGTGAGTACTGATCTTGGTCGTCTAACATGTGAGTACTGATCTTGGTCATCTAACATGTGAGTACTGATCTTGGTCGTCTAACATGTGAGTACTGATGTTGGTCGTCTAACATGTGAGTACTGATGTTGGTCGTCTAACATGTGAGTACTGATCTTGGTCGTCTAACATGTGAGTACTGATCTTGGTCGTCTAACATGTGAGTACTGATCTTGGTCGTCTAACATGTGAGTACTGATCTTGGTCGTCTAACATGTGAGTACTGATCTTGGTCGTCTAACATGTGAGTACTGATCTTGGTCGTCTAACATCTTTACCACCACGTTCTCAGTGTTCCATCTGGTAAATATTGATATATTAAACACTCTAAAACTGTGGCTGGCATTATTATTATACGTGCATATTATACATAACATGTATAATACACAGGTATAATACATAACATGTATAATGGTATGCATAAAACTTCGGAAATATCACCGTCAACACAATAACTATAAACTAGTGTGAATTAATTACAAATAACAAGATGATTATGAATTAAGATCGGAATTATATCACTGATAGTAAAATAATAATAATAATAACAATGATAATAATACCTATATTGCGGAGTTGGAATTGAAGAAGGGGGAGCTGTCCTAACTCATTGGTTCCTTGCCCAGGGTGACCATCCGCATTGGCGAACATGACCTGACCAAGGAGCCGGACTGTGAGGTCAGGTGTGCCCCGCCCACGCAGAACCTGGCGCCGGGTGCCATCATCGTCCACCCGACCTTCAACAAGCGGGGCGCCGTCAGCGATGACATTGCTCTCATCAAACTGGAGAGACATGTTCAGTTTACAGGTATGTATAGCGTTGGGTGTACCGTCTCACAGCGGTGGTGGGTGTACCGTCTCACAGCGGTGGTGGGTGTACCGTCTCACAGCGGTGGTGGGTGTACCGTCTCACTGCGGTGGTGGGTGTACCGTCTCACAGCGGTGGTGGGTGTACCGTCTCACAGCGGTGGTGGGTGTACCGTCTCACAGCGGTGGTGGGTGTACCGTCTCACAGTGGTTCTGTCCTCCATGGACAGAGTTAGAGAGCTGCTTGACTATATATAAATATACACAATTTTGTCTGTCCTCTGTAGTCAAGGCTGGGATAGACGACCGCTCTAAACGAAGAATATTTCAACCAAAGTTATTTTCAATGCTGCCTGTGACGAATAATTAGTTCCGGTCCAACACAAATACATTCGGTATAGCTAATTCAGTCTTTTCTGCAGATTATGTTCAACCTATCTGCCTGCCTGCCGCTGGCCAAGCCCCGCCCTCGCAGGCTGTTGTGGCTGGCTGGGGAGAGACCCAGAACGGAAGCCAATCAGACGTGCTGCAGAGGGTGGTGCTGCCGCTAGCCAGCGTGGAGGTGTGTAACCCACACTATAAGAACGCGCTCCTGGCCGAACAGGTGAGTCTCTTCATTTATTTATAAATAAATAAATAAATAAATGTTTATTCAGGTAAAGAACATGCATACAAGAGGTTATACAAAAATTGATGGATTTATAGATAGAGCTAGTACATACAATGCCTAAAGCCACTATTACGCAAAGTGTTTCGGGTAGCTATTTTGTGAGTTTCGGGCAACTCTATTTCGTGAGTTAACTGTAAACCCACGACTCGTAAGAGTTTTATATGTGAGAGTAAACTTGGTTCTCCTTGACCCCTTCCATGTTGACGGTTAAGTAAACCAAATACGTCATTTTCTCACAAAATCATCCAGGTAAACGTTATTTGGAGAATATTTAAATAAGTTTGCTATTCATCACGTTAAGTAAAAAATTTATTTATCACGTCCCTATTTTTTAAATTTGAAAATGTTCACTGAATTAGAATTGACATGATGTTGATTTATCAGTTTTTTCTAAATAACTGAAAACATATGAGAAGAAAAACTTAAGCATATATATATATTCTTTGCTCTTACTCTTCATGTTCTTCACTGTATTCTTGTCCCCTCAAGACACTGTTTTCCTCCGTCTGGCAGATATGTTTTGGAGGAGCCAGTATGATGGATTCTTGCTTCGGGGACTCCGGAGGTCCACTCTTCAGCACCTCAACCAAACCCAACCTTCTGGTAAGATAATGTGAGGCTCTCATTGTGGGTTGTTTCGTGGTAATTGGGCGCTAGAATTGAGGCCTTGCTTCTTGCAGGGTCGGCGTTCGACTACGATTCCTAAGTGGTTGGTCAGCATTCCTTTACTTCTTCAAATTCCAGTTCATAGTCAGTGCTCAGATTCCTTCCAAGTGCCGTATAACACTGGCATAACGTCTTCACTTCATATTGGACTTTACCTTTGTGAGTGTGCAGTGTGTACAGTGTGATGATCTTATATTATTTCTCACGTGTGCTTCCGGTGTTTCAGTCGCTACGGGAATATGTGACAGTGTGTTACTGTCAGTGTGGACTGTGTTACAGTCAGTGTGGACTGTATTACCGTTAGTGTGAGGAGTTACTAAGCCAGGTAACCCTATACACACTTGACTCTATCTCCTCCCATCTGTCTATATAGCCGTAATGCCTTAGTATTTTCCCCCTGATGAATACCTCATCTCTCTCTCTTTCTCCAGGTTGGCATAGTGTCCTACGGCAGCCCAACGTGTGGTGTGGTGGGGGTCCCAGGCGTCTATACCAAGGTCTCCGCCTACAGGAGCTGGATTATCAGCAATCTAACACCATAACCGGCCACCATAGCGAACACCATGGTACATGACATCATATCTGGCCACCATACTGAGCATCACGGTACATGACATTATATCTGGCCACCATACTGAGCATCACGGTACATGACATTATATCTGGCCACCATACTGAGCATCACGGTACATGACATTATATCTGGCCACCATACTGAGCATCACGGTACATGACATTATATCTGGCCACCATACTGAGCATCACGGTACATGACATTATATCTGGCCACCATACTGAGCATCACGGTACATGACATTATATCTGGCCACCATACTGAGCATCACGGTACATGACTTCACAGTAAACCAGGCCTGAACAGAGCGACTACAAGACGTGTACAAACTGAGAGCAGTTCTTAAGAGCAAGAGCAGGTCATCTTAGGAATGCTGAGGTACGGGTGTTGCAGGGCTCTCAACCCTAACACACACACACACACACACACACACACACACACACACACACACACACACACACACACACACACAAGGTAATATTAACCTGTATGTTGAGTGTCAACACGGGACCATTAATTATCATTACAATAAAAATTATCATCGCCAAGCAGTAATTATTCATAAAGTATATCCTCACTCTAAGCGCCCCCTTTCCCTTCTTCCCAGCACCCCTTCGCCTTCCAGCGTCTCCCGTCCTTTCCAGCGCCCCCTTTCCTTCCTTCCAGCGCCCCCTTCTCTTTCTTCCAGCGCCCCCTTCTCTTCCTTCCAGCGCCCCCTTCCCTTCCTTCCAGCGCCCCCTTCCCTTCCTTCCAGCGCCCCCTTCTCCTCCTTCCAGCGCCCCCTTCCCTTCCTTCCAGCGCCCCCTTCTCCTCCTTCCAGCGCCCCCTTCCCTTCCTTCCAGCGCCCCCTTCTCCTCCTTCCAGCGCCCCCTTCCCTTCCTTCCAGCGCCCCCTTCCCTTCCTTCCAGCGTCCCCTTCTCCTCCTTCCAGCGCCCCCTTCCCTTCCTTCCAGCGCCCCCTTCTCCTCCTTCCAGCGCCCCCTTCCCTTCCTTCCAGCGCCCCCTTCCCTTCCTTCCAGCGCCCCCTTACCTTCCTTCCAGCGCCCCCTTCCCTTCCTTCCAGCGTCCCCTTCTCCTCCTTCCAGCGCCCCCTTCCCTTCCTTCCAGCGCCCCCTTCTCCTCCTTCCAGCGCCCCCTTCCCTTCCTTCCAGCGCCCCCTTACCTTCCTTCCAGCGCCCCCTTCTCCTCCTTCCAGCGCCCCCTTCCCTTCCTTCCAGCGCCCCCTTCCCTTCCTTCCAGCGCCCCCTTCCCTTCCTTCCAGCGCCCCCTTCCCTTCCTTCCAGCGCCCCCTTCCCTTCCTTCCAGCGCCCCCTTCCCTTCCTTCCAGCGCCCCCTTCCCTTCCTTCCAGCGCCCCCTTCCCTTCCTTCCAGCGCTCCTCTCCCTCCCTAGCCCCACCTCACCACCCATAGAGGAGCACAGCGAGGAACGTGTGACTGGAACACAAACACGCGGGCCCTGAAGAAGAGTGTTGGGAGTGGCTCCGTCAACATTGGTTTACACTTCTCCAGCAATTTACCTGGCAAGTTGTCGTGTCAACAACGCTGCGGCAACAGTCAACTTCTATCGTCTCTTGAGATCAACCAAATTCCTCTTTCCAATTCCGGGTTTGATTTTGATTTCGGTGGAGTTTTTAAGTTTCTTATCGATTTTTCGTGGCTACCATTTTTAATATATATATATATATATATATATATATATATATATATATATATATATATATATATATATATATATATATATATATATATATATATATATATATGTCGTACCTAGTAGCCAGAACGCACTTCTCAGCCTACTATTCAAGGCCCGATTTGCCTAATAAGCCAAGTTTTCCTGAATTAATATATTTACTATATTTTTTTTCTTATGAAATGATAAAGCAACCCTTTTCTCTATGTATGAGGTCAATTTTTTTTTATTGGAGTTAAAATTAACGTAGATATATGACCGAACCTAACCAACCCTACCTAACCTAACCTAACCTATATTTATAGGTAAGGTTAGGTTAGGTAGCCAAAAAAAGCTAGGTTAGGTTAGGTTAGGTAGGTTAGGTAGACGAAAAAACATTAATTCATGAAAACTTGGCTTATTAGGCAAATCGGGCCTTGAATAGTAGGCTGAGAAGTGAGTTCTGGCTACTAGGTACGACATATATATATATATATATATATATATATATATATATATATATATATATATATATATATATATATATATATATATATATATATATATATATATATATATATATATATATTGCAATTTGCAAAATACATTGCCATTTGACAAAATAAATAGGAAAACGATTGACTTGACAAACATCTTGTTCGAATTCTTTACTTTTTTAATTATACTTTATGAACTTTTGTGCAATAATGGAATCATTATATGTCGGAGCTGCGGCCGCTGCTAAATAATAATGTTTCATCTGCTCAATTGTACACTGTGTAAATCACAGTAGTCTTTGGTTTCAACTTATTTTCCCCAAGTTGATTTCATTATAAATATATGTTTTAGTTCCCCCTGATTAGTGTCTTTGATACTCATTTTGAGTGATGACTGATCTCATAGTTTTACTGTTTAATTAGAACAATTAGTATAACTCTTGATGCTAAGTATTGTATAATTATTTATGTATTTTAAGATTTATAACGATTAACCTACAAGTTGGTTTAATTGGTTTGTCTTTGTATAAGATTTTTCTAATCTTTGGGTTTATAATTGTAATTTCGAATTAGTGTTTGGTATCGATGTTGAGAACTATCAATTAGAAGTTTACGTAAGTTTTGAATTTTGTTGTATTATGTAACTAGTGCCATATTTTATTTCGAGTTTTGTAATACGTGTCACTGCACAGAATGAGTTCTTTATTATGCTGGTTAGTTTGTATTTTAGCATTTGTGCTTTCAGATCTGATAACGAATACAGAGGTATTCAAAACGTCATTTATATATATATATATATATATATATATATATATATATATATATATATATATATATATATATATATATAATTACAAGTAGCTACCATATAGCTACACACTCAGATCTTATCCAAGTGCATTTTGTCTTTGATTCAAAATAGTGAAACTAATCTACCTTTTGCCGTTGGACTTACCCTGAGCCGTTCTCACAAATAATCCTGCCTTACCAGCGCCGCTGTGAACGCCAGAGTTCACAGCGGTGAAACAAGATGAACGAACCGTGACCTGCTACTGGGGGGGGGGGGGGAGTTCTTATAAAACTTGGGCCAAGTCATCGAGTTTGGCTGCGTAAAAGTTGTCGCTCTCGGCCGAGCGAGAAATTTTTACGGGCGAGTTGCACGAGTCATCCCTAAACTTTCCGAGCAGAGAATCTTCTCAAAAAGTTCTAAACCCTTGTTATTCACACACCTGTAATATTATTTGGGCCAGAAGTTGTTTGGCTTATAAATGTGGGGGGTTGCTTTAGTTCTGAAATATTATGACTGAAATTTTGCCTTGTTTAATGTTAACCAAAAAATTTACAATTGGGCATCGATTTAATTGTTTGTTAGTCTGGCTGCTCGTCTATAGTTTCTCATTCATCTTGTTTCTCATCATTTGTCTTTCTCGTCCATTTTCTTTCACGTTCATTTTCTTTCTTATCCATTTTCTTTCTCGTTCATTTTATTTCTTATCCATTTTCTTTCTCGTTCATTTTCTTTCTTATCCATTTTCTTTCTCATCCATTTTGTTTTTCATCCATTTTCTTTCTCGTCCACTGTCTTTCTCATTACTTTCTTTCTCATCCATTTTCTTTTCTCATTCATTTTCTTTCTCAATCATTTTCTTTCTCTCCCTTTTCTTCGCTCTGAAGCACTGGAACTCTTCGGACGATTCTTCCAGCTCACCGTCCTAAGGCGACCGCACGAAGCTGCTTCATGCGGGATTGAAGAGAAGAAAGTTGCATTTGTTGGTGTAGAATTTCTGCCGTCTTCCTCGGGAGTAAAGTCCAACATTGGGATCAGAATATAGGAGATTTTGCGTGAGTTTTCCTGTGTGTGTGTTGCCATTTGTCCTGGAATTGTGCTTGTTGGAAAGTGCTTGGGATATGAGAACAAAGAGCTGAGATATACGAATAATGAACTGGGATATGAGGACAAGGAGCTGGGATGTGAGGATAAGGAGCTGAATATGAGAAGGAGTTGGGATATGGAGACAAGGAGCTGGGATATATGGATAATGAACTTGGATATGACGACAAGGAGCTAGGATATGAGGACAAGGAGCTGGCTTATGAGGACAAGAAGCTAGGATATGATGACAAGAAGCTGGGATATGAGGACAAGGAGCTGAAATATGAGGACAAGGAGCTGGGATATGAGGACAAGGAGCTGGGATATGAGGACAAGGAGCTGGGATATGAGGACAAGGAGCTGGGATATGACGACAAGGAGCTAGGATATGATGACAAGAAGCTGGGATACTGGGATATGAGGACAAGGAGCTGGGATATGAGGACAAGGAGCTGGGATATGAGGACAAGGAAGCAAAGTCGATAGAGTCGAGGAAGGCAAAGTTACCGCTGCTGAAAATAACTGCAGTCGAAGTGAAATTTAATTCAGCTTTTCGCCAAATCAAACTCAAAATAAGTAAGGGTGTCAGGAGGGCTCCCGCAGCGACCGAGTTATCTTCTAAATAACACTGATAATACATATTGGTGTTATCGGAAGCTCAAAAGAGCCCGGAGTTGTTTAGCACGTAATGAAAATTGCCTCGATTTAACCTTGAATGAACATGACAACAAACGCAGGGTTTGGGCCACGTCTGGGGTAGTGAAGGATGGGAGGCTGCTGAAGTTCTGAAATTGCCTGCGGACTGAAATTACACAAAATGCGGTCGTTAGGGGAGCTCATGAGCCTCCAGAGAAGCAGCTGTGCACATTAGGATTGTGCAAAATGCCAAAGTCGTGCACAGGTATCAATCTTTCAGCATTTGAATGTTCAGTCATACTGGTTTATAATTTCTCGGATGATTCTTTGAAGCTCGATTTGTTGTTTTTAAGATTAGAAGCCCTTGGGGAGTTGGAGGTTCGAGGCTTGTCTTCAGATCAGTATGGGGATGGCATTCGTGTTAAGGGCTTCAGGCCCAAGCTGGTGGTGTCATTCAGGTCTGTGTGAGTGTCATGGGGCTATGTTCGCTTGGTGTCACCAGGCACTTGGTGCCACCAGGCTGTCGCCTCACCAGGTGACCCTGGCCGTCGCCTCACCAGGTGACCCTGGCCGTCGCCTCACCAGGTGACCCTGGCCGTCGCCTCACCAGGTGACCCTGGCCGTCGCCTCACCAGGTGACCCTGGCCGTCGCCTCACCAGGTGCCACCAGGCTATCGCCTCACCAGGTGACCCTGGCCCTCGCCTCACCAGGTGACCCTGGCCGTCGCCTCACCAGGTGACCCTGGCCGTCGCCTCACCAGGTGACCCTGGCCGTCGCCTCACCAGGTGACCCTGGCCGTCGCCTCACCAGGTGCCACCAGGCTATCGCCTCACCAGGTGACCCTGGCCCTCGCCTCACCAGGTGACCCTGGCCCTCACCTCACCAGGTGACCCTGGCCGTCGCCTCACCAGGTGACCCTGGCCGTCGCCTCACCAGACATCTTGTCAAGGTTCCGAGTCGTCTGGTCGTCCGGTTCCATCTTGAGCGTCGTTTGGAATCGAATCAAATTAAAACTTTCTGAGGCATTATCCAGTTTCCGTGATCAATCTCAATCATGTCGCTTTAAGACTGAGCCAATTTTCCTATTATATACATAGCCGATTTATCTTCCTTTTCCGTGTATATACGCCGATAGTTTTCTTTTTTGAGAACTGTGATAGGAACTATAGTAAACTTAGTGATTGACTAGTAAACTGTTGTGGTGAGCATAATCACAAACATACATTATAAGATTTTGTCTTGAAATGAGTCCAATTTGCTGTTTATTTTAGTTAATCGTTACTTTTCAATCCCTTGGACCACTGGAGACTCGAACACGGGACCACAAAAGCGGCAGACCGTACTCCTACCAACCTGACTACTATGACACCCACAATAAGGAAGGCTCCCAACGCTGTTATCAGAGGCATGACTCTCATGGCGATAATCTCAGAGCACACAGCATGTTATACTGTGTTCTCAGCACTGTGGTAAAGGTCGTTCTGCTGCTGTGTTTTAGTCGAACCTCTCCTCGTTGGTGTTATTTGGGGGGGGGGGGGGGGGGGTGCAAAGAACCGCCAGGGGGCCAGATTCACGAAGCAGTTACACAAGCACTTACGAACTTGTCCATCTCAATCTTTGGCGGCTTTGTTTACAATTATTAAACAGTTAATGAGCTCCGAAGCACCAGGAGGCTGTTTAAAACAATTACAACTGCTGACCAGACCACACACTAGAAGGTGAAGGGACGACGACGTTTCGGTCCGTCCTGGACCATTCTCAAGTCACAATCGACTTGAGAATGGTCCTGGACGGACCGAAACGTCGTCGTCCCTTCACCTTCTAGTGTGTGGTCTGGTCAACTTACTTTAGCCACGTTATTGTGACTCATCGCCTGCAATAACAAGTGCTGATTGGGAAGTTTTCATGCTTGTAAACTGTTTAATAAATGTAACCAAAAATCGTCAAAGATTGAGGACAGATGTCCACGTTCGTAAGCACTTGCGTAACTGCTTCGTGAATCCGGGTCTAGGTTTTTAGTGTGTTTGGAGGAGAAAACCCCGAGACGACTGACTTGTTGATTTGCTATGGGACTAAAGCATGGGGCAACTTGCTTGTTAGTGTGATTGCCATGGGAGAGAAGCATGGGATGGTCTGGCTGTTAGGGTGCTTGCCATGGGAGTGCAACATGGGACATACGACAAACGTTCTGGATTTAAATCCGAAGCTGGAGAATTTATTTGGTTGTGCACTTCAATTACGTAAATAAACAGGGCTACTGTGATGCATTGCACGGTATATCTGGGCGAGTGTCGCAATATCAATGACATCAGCGCCTGCTGAAAGTGACATCCCCCTGTTGCTCTATTATTGGCACTCTTTTGCAATATTATTGGGAGCCGGTCGGCCGAGCGGACAGCACGCTGGACTTGTGATCCTGTGGTCCTGGGTTCGATCCCAGGCCCCGGCGAGAAATAATGGGCAGAGTTTCTTTCACCCTATGCCCCTGTTACCTAGCAGTAAAATAGGTACCTGGGTGTTAGTCAGCTGTCACGGGCTGCTTCCTGGGGGTGGAGGCCTGGTCGAGGACCGGGCCGCGGGGACACTTAAAAAGCCCCGAAATCATCTCAAGATAACCTCAAGATAACCCTGTTGCAATATTATTGGCACTCTTTTGCAATATTATTGACACCTGTGTCAATATTGTTGGCACCCTGTTGCAGTATTATTGACACCCTGTTGCAGTATTATTGACACCGTGTTGCAATATCGCTCTGTACATGAGAGCAAGAGAGAGTTAAATACTTTATACTGACTAGTCCGCTGCGATAGCATTTCAAAAAGAACAATTTTGTTATGTTCTCATATTGTTTGTATAACACACACACTATATTCCGTTTGACGTCATATAGTGTTACGTTGATTGTGTGTGTGTGTGTGTGTGTGTGTGTGTGTGTGTGTGTGTGTGTGTGTGTGTGTGTGTGTGTGTGTGTGTGTGTGTGTGTGTATTTACTATTTGTATCTGCAGAATCGAGCTATTAGCTCTCGGACCCCGGCCTTTCTAACCAATTTATTTTTGCTCTATATCTGTTACATATATTCCTCTTAAATATATACACACACACATACATCCTCAGGATGCAACGCTTAACAGCCGTACACAAACAGTCGCAAGCTTGGCCGGTCAACGCTAAGCTGAAGATGGCAGAACACACTTGAACAGAGATAACGTGGCGATAAGACATTCGACGTTGATAGATAAGATGTTTTGATTTGGAAATAGATAATTTGACAGTTAAGCATGAGAAATTACACCGGGTTCGGAACAGATTCTCGACACAGACGTAATTGGAGAGAATTAGACACCACTAACGATCCAACGATCATTACACAATACAAACGATCTCACAGGACCTGCGATCTCCTCACAGGACCTACGATCTCTTAACAGGACCTACGATCTCCTCACAGAACCTACGATCTCTTAATAGGACCAAACCACAACTAGAAAGTGAAAGGACGACGACGTTTCGGTCCGTCCTTGACCATTCTCAAGTCGATGAGAATTATTTCCAATCTGGAAATATCACAGAAAGTGACAGGGAGATCTGTGAAGAACTCGACATCAGATTCCATGAGATCTTCAAGACTGAGCTAGACAGGAGGGCTGATATCAGGGACTGAGTTAGAGGAGGGCTGATTAGTGAAGGGTGAAAACTATTTGGATGATTTAACAGTAACCGAAAATCAAAGAAACCTTTGGAAAAACTAGATTTAAGCCAAGCATTTGGATCAGACCGAATGTTTCCTTGGATACTAACTACATCATCACAATATTACATATATATGTATATACTAGATGGGGGTACCCGGCGGGGCCCGGGACTCTCTCTCCCCCTCTCCTGTCATCATCTTTTCCCTTTCTGTCCACTTCTCTCCTGTTTCTTCTCCTATCCCCTCACTCTCCTCCCTTCTTTATGATGTCCTGACTATTCAGGATGACGTTGTGGACTATTGAGTGTTTTTTGGGTCCTCCTCCCTGTGAGAGACGCCAACTCAGGACATTAGCAGAGCGCTCCATGTTGCATGTGTTGCGACGCACACAGCCTGCAAGATTACAATTATATTCACATTCTACATTAATACACTTTAGCTTATCAGAGGAGGCGGAAATGTGGGTTTCCATAATAAGTGAAGCTGGACAATGTTGCAATAAATGATAAGACAAAATCTAGTGTATTCTCTACAGGGCTTACAATTCCTGTCAATTATATCCTAAATGCCTCTGCATCCCTTTTGCAGGCTTGCGTAGAGGTGTCGATTATTCCCAGAATAGTCGGCACCCCGCTGAGCATCAGATATCTGGCAGCGGCGTGATTGTAGCACCTAAACGTGATGTACGACAATTACACAATATAAACACCCACGAAGCATCCATGGAGACTGAAATAATCCGTTTGGGATTATTTCAAACTCCAAAACGGGCTTTTTAACACTGACCTATAGAGGTCCCCTCACTAACCAACACATTCCGGATGCTTTTCAAGAAGCAGGCGATGCGATACTCTAAACACTGGCGAGGAACAGATTACAGATGTTCATATCAACAGCATACGGCAAGGTGTGTAGCTGGGTGGGTGGGGAGGCGACTCTCTCTCTCCACCGCCAAGGTTAGTGTCCCGCCAGAGTCCGTCTGGGCTCGAGCACGTCCTTGTTCCGGTGTGGCTGACTGCTGGAGGGGACGCTTCCTCACCAGTCTTGATTGTGTCACAAAGATGGAGGTGCAGGAAAGCACAAACAAGAAAACGTGAGTAACTTTGATAGATATATACGCTCGTATTCTCCTGCTCATCTCCCACACTCTAGGGAGATGAGCAGACGACGACGACGTTTCGGTCCGTCCTGGACAATCGACTTGATATTGGTTCTGGACGGACCGAAAACGTCCTCTTCTCATTTTCTGTAGTATGGTTTAGTTGTTATATCTTCAAGCCACGGTATTGTGACTCATCGTCTGCAGGTACGCTCATTAAAACAAACACACGTCCATACATACACTCAATAAACAAACACCTCCATACAGGCGCGCTTGCTCTGTTTGCACGGACCCCCCAACTTGCTCCTCTATTGCTCACGTCCACTAATATCAACCCCAATATCTTATTCATACTTCTAACGTAACTTAATCACGTATTTGAGGTAACTGAAAGTAAGTTTCACGTAATTAGCTACAAATGTAATGTGGTGAATGTTTTACGTATTTAATGCATAAGCTTGTGTTAAATAAGGCTGGGCGACCCAGTTTGGGAGTTGATAATGTGGTGGTAGGCACTCCGTCACCGGCTGCAGCTCGGGGTATTAGGTCCGTATTGAATTAGTTGAACATAAACACGAGAGATATTTCCGTGCCATGTCTGGCCTGTGAGTTATGTGGTGAAATGCAGCAGAATGTGTCTGGCTTAATTTGAGGCTGTGAGTGCCTGCTGTTCCCTGCTTGCAAGGTTTGTCTTGCAGAGAACGAGGTCTAGTTCTTGGGCCCCCGACATATGTTACGTAGTTTTCCTAGCTTGGTGACTTGTTTTGATAATGACTTACTTCTTTTAGTTATCAGTAGTTTTGGTGCAATTATTCTAATAGTTTGAATAATTGTTAGCTATTTGTTATTTTTTTTTTAGTACCCATCAATATCATTGGTCTACCCTAAATGTGGGTCCAACCTAGACATATTCTCTCTGTCTCTTCTTGGTCTCTGTTGGTTATTCTTTCTCTGTTCTCTCTGCATCTCTCCCCTTTCTCTCCCCCTCTCACCCTTCTCTCCCCCTCTCACCCTTCTCTCCTTCTCTCACCTTTCTTTCCTCGGAGTCTTTTACATTTAAATGCTTTTAAGACTATAGAGGGTTTGGCACTCTTGAAGGGAAACTTCCTTACATTGCTTTGCATCTTCAGGGTTTCAAGTTTATTTTCATTCTGTGTGATTTTTTAATGCTGCAACAGTCAGTCTTTTTTCTATTTTGTGTGTACTTCTTGAAATCTGTCATGTTGCGATTATGTCTCCTCGTGGCAACTCTCTGGACCATCTCAAGTTTCTTGTATTGTGTTTTACAAAATGTATTCCACCTTGGCTGTACATGATCAATGAATGTTTACACTTAAGCTAAATATCCTATTCTGAAAGACTTATCATGTAAGCTTCCAAAAGTCACACTCATATGCGTTAGTTTTAAGCAAACTCTCTATTTCGCCCCATTCTGCAAGTATACTTTAGTGCTAAAGATGGTCCTAAACTGAAGAAAACTCTTAATGAGTTTACCCCTGAAGGAGATAATACCTCTTGGTGTGTGTATATGTTGCTATTGTGTTATGTCCTTCCCCTCTGGTCCCATCCCAGATCCTTATCCTGACCCCTTCCAAGGGTCCCATCCCAGATCCTTATCCTGACCCCTTCCAAGGGTTATATAGTCGTAATGGCTTGGCGCTTTCCGCTGATAATTTCCTTCCTCCCTTCACTCTCGTACTGTTTGTGTGGTTCTGGCAACACTGCCACAGGTGTGTGTGTTGGCTGCAGGTGTGTGTGCTCGGTGTTGTGCCGTCGGACACAAGTGCTCATCGATCGTGATTGAGAATGAGACGGACCTCATCACGTCCAAGGAGGATGAATTGGTTAACATCTTGGCCTTCCAAACATGACAAGTTACTCCTGCCTGGCCAGCTGTGGCCCGTGTCCCCTGTACACGGTTGCAAATCGCTCTCTCACACTACCCCCACCTGGGTGTGGGCGGGAACCTCACACTACCCCACACCTGGGTGTGGGCGGGAACCTCACACTACCCACACCTGGGTGTGGGCGGGAACCTCACACTACCCACACCTGGGTGTGGGCGGGAACCTCACACTACCCCACACCTGGGTGTGGGCGGGAACCTCACACTACCCCCACCTGGGCGTGGGCGGGAACCTCACACTACCCCACACCTGGGTGTGGGCGGGAACCTCACACTACCCACACCTGGGTGTGGGCGGGAACCTCACACTACCCACACCTGGGTGTGGGCGGGAACCTCACACTACCCACACCTGGGTGTGGGCGGGAACCTCACACTACCCCACACCTGGGTGTGGGCGGGAACCTCACACTACCCCACACCTGGGTGTGGGCGGGAACCTCACACTACCCACACCTGGGTGTGGGCGGGAACCTCACACTACCCCACACCTGGATGTGGGCGGGAACCTCACACTACCCCACACCTGGGTGTGGGCGGGAACCTCACACTACCCACACCTGGGTGTGGGCGGGAACCTCACACTACCCCACACCTGGGTGTGGGCGGGAACCTCACACTACCCACACCTGGGTGTGGGCGGGAACCTCACACTACCCCACACCTGGGTGTGGGCGGGAACCTCACACTATTCACACCTGGGTGTGGGCGGGTATCTCGTGAAACATGGATTGTGGTAGTGGATGTGGCCTTCCAGACCTGAAGTCTGGTGGTACTAGTTGTGATACTTGAAGCCCATCATGGTTGATGGGCTTCAACTCACCCCATCAGCCCAACTCAGCCCAAGGTGGAAGCCCATCATGGTTGAGACGGTAGTGTGTGTGTCTGGAGCATTCAGGAATGAGAGTTCAATTAATACTCTCTCATAGATACCTCACAGTCTTGTAATTTTATTTCTTATGCACACACACACACATTTAGTAAATGGAATGTAAATAGGAATGCACTAATACTAAAATAATAAATACTTAATAGCAGTTAGTAAATTGAATGCACTAGGAAGTGATGTGGTGGAGGTATACACAGTTTCAAATGTAGATATGATAGAGCTCGAGAAACTCGGGAATCTGTTCACCAGTAGATTGACTGTTGAGAGGCGGGACCTTAGAGCCAAAGCTCAACCCCCGCAAACACAACTAGGTGAGGACATACAGGAGTAGACGTGTTCTGACTCCAGTTAGCAGGCTGAGAGCTTTCTCTTCCCCATAGCCTTATTCCACGTCTTAACATGATAAGCTTTATAAAGTAAGACTTATCATCTTAAGCCTTACTTTACTAATGTTCCCCGGAACACGACCAGCCAGTCGATTGACAACCATTTACTGCCGGATGAGAAGTCAAGATCTGGCGCTAAGTCAATCCACTTGCCCGGGTTCGAACCCAGAAGAAATTGCTGACGAGCGGCGGGGTAAATGTGCTCCCACGACGCCACAAAGATTTAATCCACCTGGTATTGTCAACATTCCTTAACTCACCGTAACCATAATAACTTACCAAACCTCTCTTAGGCCCAAAACAACATATGTTTTACTCACACCTGTATACGAATCAGCACGTTAACCGGTTACCAGATAAGTCAAATATTGATTTAATACCGTCTGCGACAGATTGAAGTAGTAGTGTCTGGTTGTGGAGGATGAGTGGCTAAACCTGACTTCTCCTGCAGGCCGGTGGTCGTGGTGGCCACCTTCTACATGCTGGGGGTCGTCACTCTGCTCCCCTGGAACTTCTTCATCAACGCAGAAACAGCAAGTCCACCCTACTTTATTTACCTGTCCCTGTCAAGGCCACTTGTGATGATAATAGGTAGAATAAGACAATATATTATGTAGAAATTATATTCCTGAAAATAAAACGAATGAATAGACGCACTGAGAAGTAAAACAAAAGAAAGGTTGGGGGGTCATGACGTTAAAACTATAATTGCAATGTTAATTTTCGTATAACCTGTTTATAAGTTTGAATAACCTGTTCATGCGGTTTATTTTTAAGGTAAGTGTGGAGGTGGTTACCCTGGCGGTGAACGCCACGTGTCTCTGAAGCGCAGACCACTCTGCTCAAACGAAAGTACTTATAATAACTATTTGGTGGGAAGAATCAATATATATACATTGTTGTGGGCCGTCGGAAAGTCGACTTTTGTTTCTACTGAAGTTGGACAAACTGGGTTTTGATTTTATTTTTTAACTATATTTTTTCTGGACTTGCTAATGTTAATAGAACATTTTTTTTTACTGGAGGTCAATCACTACTTACTGGTACTTTGGGTCAAATGGTTGCTGTAAGTACTAGCATTTTAGGAAGATAGATTGATGAATCATTAAGGTTCCAGCTCCACAGAGAGGTCGCAGTGCTTCTAAGAGGTCGCAGCGCCTCTGAGCAAGACGTCTGATGCATCTTTAACACGTTTCCAGTTGCCTCTTCAAACTTTCGGGGAAGTCTCTTGAATGGGACCATTACAGACGTCTTGTGGTTGACTGTGGCCTGTTAGACGACACTAAAATCACACACACACACATCTTCTGCCACCATCTTCACCACACACACACATCTCTGCCAACAATTCCTGCTCCTTGGTGTCCCACGAAGGCATAGTAGCTTAGCAAAGTTTGAATTCTGTGTATAAGAATGCATATGAGCCGCGGACGCGCGTGTGTGTGTGTGGCGACGTGCATCACACGTTAACATTGGGTGCATAGCGCTGTGTAAGGTTATGGGGTAAGTAGCGTTGGTTATGGGGTAAGTATGTTGGTTATGGGGTAAGTAGCGAGAGAATATGATTCAGAAGCGAGAGTTTTACAGAAAATATTAGACTCAATTTGTTTTTCAAGTGCGTCTCTCTCTTAATAGTGAGCTAGCGGCGGAAATTGACCATTTTAAGTCTTGCATGAAACTAATGTACAGACTAACACGAGAAAGACTGAGACACCTGCATTGAGAGAGCTGGACTTGGAGAGACCCGTGGAGAGTTACGCAGATTAGAAGAGAACTCACAATATTAAATAATTTAGGAGCATTTAGCGCAAGATTGAGGTCAGAGTTGCAGAGGAATATTCTACTGGATTATCTTTATTGCTTCACAAAACTTGTACAAAATGTGTTGATTTTGACGTATATTGTTCAGGTCGTTGAAGGTGTTTCATGCAGCTGGGTTATTTAGTGTTAAATTGTATCTTTAGGGTTAATAAACACAAATATAACCTGTTAACACAGCAAAAACTATTAACAAGTTAGTTAACAATATAATCAACAGGATACAAATTAAAAAAACATAGTTTGTTCCAGATTTTTCATAGACAAATTTTCTTTGGTCAAATATTTCATGATGTTGTGCAATTAATCCAACTGTCTTACCTGTTCTGAGTTCTGAGAGCATTTAAGCCTTCAGCGCTGAAGATGGATGCTTAATTCAACATTGAAATTAGATTGTCTGTATCATTTAATAGGATAATAATCCGTTTGGTTCCATCCTCAATCGCGTAATTACCGTGGGATACCAGCCATTGATCAGCTTCCTCAATTATACTTGTCAGCGCTTCAATTATCTTCGGTTCATTATTTGAATGAAAATAAGTTCATATTTGAGCTCTTTGGCTTCAGAAAACATGTACTTAGACACTAAAAAGATTTGAGTAGATGAAAGACATTATAAAATATTAAGTATGCACCGTATATGAAATATTAAAAATTTCAACACAAGTGCGTTTATGTTATGAAGTATTCTTGTGAGGACCTCAGGCAACAACCTCCCAAGTATATGACTTGTGTGAGGGACGTCCCTCACGTTCTTCACGTCCTTGACTAATACAACCTGTCCTCAACCTCTCCCTTCTCCCCCAGTACACCCCCCCCCCAACCTCTCCCTTCTCCCCCAGTACACTCCCCCAACCTCTCCCTTCTCCCCCAGTACACTCCCCCAACCTCTCCCTTCTCCCCTGTACACCCCCCAACCTCTCCCTTCTCCCACAGTACTGGCAGTACAAGCTGAGGAATGTGAGTCTGGGAGAGGACTGGGAGAGTCCGGACGCGGACCTCACACCCCTCCAACTCTCCTTCACCCCCACCCTCGTCATCGTCTCCAATTCCTTCTGCACCATCTTCCTCATCGTCACCTCCGCCATCGTCAGGAGGTCAGTCCTATCCCAGCTTCTTGTTTTATGTCATAAAAATAAATGTTACCTCTAAAAAAGCCTGATGGTTCATGTACGTGAAACATTACAATGAGTTGCAGACGAGGAGTCACAATAACGTGGCTGAAGTATGTTGACCAGACCACACACTAGAAAGTGAAGGGACGACGACGTTTCGGTCCGTCCTGGACCATTCTCAAGTCGATTGAGGATGGTCCAGGTCCATATTATGGATTGAGAATGGTCCAGGTCTATATTATGGATTGAGAATGGTCCAGGTCCATATTATGGATTGAGAATGGTCCAGGTCCATATTATGGATTGAGAATGGTCCAGGTCCATATTTTGGATTGAGAAAGGTCCAGGTCCATATTATGGATTGAGGATGGTCCAGGTCCATATTATTGATTGAGAATGGTCCAGGTCCATATTATGGATTGAGGATGGTCCAGGTCTATATTATGGATGGAGAATGGTCCAGGTCTATATTATGGATGGAGAATGGTCCAGGTCCATATTATGGATTGAGAATGGTCCAGGTCTATATTATGGATTGAGAATGGTCCAGGTCCATATTATGGATGGAGAATGGTCCAGGTCCATATTATGGATGGAGAATGGTCCAGGTCCATATTATGGATGGAGAATGGTCCAGGTCCATATTATGGATGGAGAATGGTCCATATATACATTTTGCTTTAAAATTATATATGGTTGTGCAGTTACATATTTGTTAATTAATCACTCCAGTAAGTCGGTGTAACACTGCTAAACCTCTAAAAGATTATTGAGAAACAAATGTGCAGCGTTGCAAATCTTTGAATAGGTTATTAAGGGGAAGTGATTACATAGGTTGATACTGAGTAGTGAGGCCGCCAACAATGGCCTTATTGTGTCCCTGAGACAATGCCTTCCTCAGTCTTGTCACTAAATTGGCTACAGCAGTGATGTCCTCTATTGCAGCTCCTGTAGTGTGTGTGTGTGTGTGTGTGTGTGTGTGTGTGTGTGTGTGTGTGTGTGTGTGTGTGTGTACTCACCTAGTTGTACTCACCTAGTTGTGTCTGCAGGATCGAGCATTGACTCTTTGATCCCGCCTTTCGAGCATCGGTTGTTTACAGCAATGACTCCTGTCCCATTTCCCTATCATACCTGGTTTTAAAATTATGAATAGTATTTGCTTCCACAACCTGTTCCTGAAGTGCATTCCATTTTCCCACTACTCTGACGCACGCGCGCGCGCGTGTGTGTGTGTGTGTGTATTCACCTAGTTCTACTCACCTAGTTATGCTTGCGGGGGTTGAGCTCTGGCTCTTTGTGCCCACCTCTCAACTGTCAATCAACTTTTTTTTCCACACACACACACCCAGGAAGCAGCCCGTAGCAGCTGTCTAACTCCCAGGTACCTATTTAATGCTTGGTAAACAGGAACATCAAGGTAAAAGAAACTCTGCCCGTTTGTTTCCGCCTCCGCCGGAGATCGAACCCGGACCCTTAGGACTACGTATCCCGAGCGCTGTCCACTCAGCCGGCAGGCCCCCCTCCAAGCTGAAAGAGAAGACACCCATTAAATCTATCATTTCCTAGGCCTAGTACAGTACATATGCACTAAACTACCCAAACTAGAACTGCTTATTTTAGGACTAGTATAGGTCTAAGTTTGGCTTATAATGTATGTTTCACTTCTTGTTATTATTTGAATAGTACCATACGTGAACTGATTAAGGATTCAACAGTCCAGATTGTGTACATAAGAGCCTCAGTGCCTACACTGAGGATTCTACAGATTCGAGAGTTTTTGGAGAACAGGTCGAGTAGATTGGGCATGTGTTCAGGAGCTCTCAGATTAGCGGGAAGCTGAGTGTGAAGGGTGGTTGAGATTACTCAATCAACCACACTGATTAATGAGTATGATTAGATGACTGGCGGTCATGCGAGACGTCGGGATGAGTCCACGTGATTACTGATCTTCCTCCATATATAAAACAGACTTTTTGATTTGTCATTAGCCTTTTGTTGACGTCTTAATGACTCTCCTACAATCAATAGCATTTAAATTCTAATCTCGAATTAACGGCAAATAATATCATTATCACTCAATATAAAAACTAAGTCTAAATTTCATAAGATTTACTTTTGATATTGATTCCTATATTTCACCTGAAAAATAGAAACCCGAAAGGTTTTCGAACACTTCTGAAAGAAAATCTAAACTTAAAAATTGTCTGAGCAAAGTCGCTCAACTAATAAATTATTTTCCTGTAAGCACTCTCGACAACCGCCCAAGAAAGGAACTGAAATTGCACTCAGTCTTCCTTTCATCAGCAGCCAATAGCAATTTCCTCTCACAGAGGAGCTGAGATGCTCCTGGCACTTGTGAGTGTCAGTGGCTAGTGTTGAGCAGTGAACGATGAGCAAGTGAACAAATAGTAAATGATGAGTTGTTCTTAGACTACTTCTACGCTTCTCTTTATTTAATGCATATGTACTCATTCCTAGTATCTTTATATCCATTGAGACTCATCTATTCTATGCTTCAAATGTTTCCCTGGATGCCTAACCTAACCTAACCTAACCTAATCTAACCTAATCTAACCTAACCTAACCTAACCTAACCTAACCTTCCTTTTTTCCGTCAAGAAGTGGCTGTCATACAATGTTCTAATGCCATTGGAACCATTTTCCACATAGGGAAGGTATGACGCTTCCTTCAGCTCCGTTGAGAGTATTACGTATGAGGAAGAGAGAGAGAGAGAGAGAGAGAGAGAGAGAGAGAGAGAGAGAGAGAGAGAGAGAGAGAGAGAGAGAGAGAGAGAGAGAGAGAGAGCATAAGAGACACACAATGGAAGACCATGGAACAGAGAAAGATTGATGGAGGGAAGGGAGTGGAGGGGGACACGACGAAAGAGACTGTGAGATGGAAGGATATGGGTGGAAATGATATGAATTACTGATGGGAGAGAAATAAGGCTTCAGATCATATCCTCTCAATCCTACGTCGCTAATCTAGGAAGTGTTGACATTCCTTCGACCGGATTTGCCCGCTTTCTGGCTTCCCTTTCTCGTCCTCCCGTCCCGTCTTGTAGCTTGTAAGTCGGTGACCTTCCCGGTGACCTTCCTGGTGACCTTCCTGGTGACCTTACTGGTGACCTTCCTGGTGACCTTACTGGTGACCTTCCTGGTGACCTTACTGGTGACCTTACTGGTGACCTTACTGGTGACCTTACTGGTGACCTTCCTGGTAACCTTACTGGTGACCTTCCTGGTGACCTTACTGGTGACCTTCCTGGTGACCTTACTGGTGACCTTACTGGTGACCTTACTGGTGACCTTACTGGTGACCTTCCTGGTAACCTTACTGGTGACCTTCCTGGTGACCTTACTGGTGACCTTACTGGTGACCTTACTGGTGACCTTCCTGGTGACCTTCCT
>NC_091243.1:12597410-12674910 GCF_040958095.1 Procambarus clarkii | reverse complement strand
CGGTACGTAGAGTACATATATATATATATATTAGTATATTTTGGTAGCAGTCTTTCCTGTAGACATATATTATTAAATATGACCGAAAAAGTAAGATTAATAATTCTAACACGAATTTTCTCAATCTTTCGTACATTTCTTTTCACTGTTGGAGGTAAATCAAAAATCAATTCTCCAAAATTCATTTTTATTTCTAGTCTGACGCGACAGGAGCGCGTTTCGTAAAACTTATTACATTTTCAAAGACTTTAGTTCACAAATACACAACTGAATAGAACTTACGCATCTCCGATTTTATATCTACATTTGAGTGAGGTGGAAGGGGTGATGTGGCATTAACACAAGACAGAACAAGAGGTGGCATTAATAGGGTATTAATTTCATCAACACAAGACAGAACACGAAACAATGGGTATTGATATATATATATATATATATATATATATATATATATATATATATATATATATATATATATATATATATATATATATATATATATATATATATATATATATATATATATATATATATATTATTAAATATGACCGAAAAAGTAAGATTAATAATTCTAACACGAATTTTCTCAATCTTTCGTACATTACGCTTCACTGTTGGAGGTAAATCAAAAATCACTTCTCCAAAATTCATTTTTATTTCTAGTCTGACGCGACACGGGCGCGTTTCGTAAAACTTATTACATTTTCAAAGACTTCACAAATACACAACTGATTAGAACTTGCGTTTCCCTGATTTTATATCTACATTCGAGTGAGGTGGGAAGGGTGATGTGGCATTACATTTGAGTGAGGTGGGAAGGGTGATGTGGCATTAACACAAGACAGAACACTAGGGGATATTAATAGGGTATTAAAAGTATCAACACAAGACAGAACAGAAACAATGGGTATTGAATAGAAGTGTTTGTAGAAAGCCTATTGGTCCATATTTCTTGATGCTTCTATATTGGAGCGGAGTCTTGAGGTGGGTAGAATATAGTTGTGCAATAATTGGCTGTTGATTGCTGGTGTTGACTTCTTGATGTGTAGTGCCTCGCAAACGTCAAGCCGCCTGCTATCGCTGTATCTATCGATGATTTCTGTGTTGTTTACTAGGATTTCTCTGGCGATGGTTTGGTTATGGGAAGAGATTATATGTTCCTTAATGGAGCCCTGTTGTTTATGCATCGTTAAACGCCTAGAAAGAGATGTTGTTGTCTTGCCTATATACTGGGTTTTTTGGAGCTTACAGTCCCCAAGTGGGCATTTGAAGGCATAGACGACGTTAGTCTCTTTTAAAGCGTTCTGTTTTGTGTCTGGAGAGTTTCTCATGAGTAGGCTGGCCGTTTTTCTGGTTTTATAGTAAATCGTCAGTTGTATCCTCTGATTTTTGTCTGTAGGGATAACGTTTCTATTAACAATATCTTTCAGGACCCTTTCCTCTGTTTTATGAGCTGTGGAAAAGAAGTTCCTGTAAAATAGTCTAATAGGGGGTATAGGTGTTGTGTTAGTTGTCTCTTCGGAGGTTGCATGGCTTTTCACTTTCCTTCTTATGATGTCTTCGATGAAACCATTGGAGAAGCCGTTATTGACTAGGACCTGCCTTACCCTACAGAGTTCTTCGTCGACTTGCTTCCATTCTGAGCTGTGGCTGAGAGCACGGTCGACGTATGCGTTAACAACACTCCTCTTGTACCTGTCAGGGCAGTCGCTGTTGGCATTTAGGCACATTCCTATGTTTGTTTCCTTAGTGTAGACTGCAGTGTGGAAACCTCCGCCCTTTTCCATGACTGTTACATCTAGAAAAGGCAGCTTCCCATCCTTTTCCGTCTCGTAAGTGAAACGCAGCACGGAACTCTGCTCAAATGCCTCCTTCAGCTCCTGCAGATGTCTGACATCAGGTACCTGTGTAAAAATGTCGTCAACATACCTGCAGTATATGGCCGGTTTCAAGTTCATGTCGACTAAGACTTTTTGCTCGATGGTACCCATGTAGAAGTTTGCAAACAGGACACCTAGGGGAGAACCCATGGCGACCCCATCTACTTGCTTATACATGTGCCCATCCGGGCTCAAGAAGGGTGCCTCTTTAGTACAAGCTTGGAGTAGTTTCCTCAGAATACTTTCTGGCATGTCAAGAGGAGTACAGGCTGGATCACGATACACTCTGTCGGCTATCATTCCGATTGTCTCGTCCACAGGTACGTTGGTAAACAGCGATTCTACGTCCAACGAGGCTCTTATCCCTGTGGCCCGTGCGCCCCGCAGTAAGTCCACAAATTCCTTTGGAGACTTCAGGCTGAAGGCGCAAGGAACATAAGGAGTCAGCAGGCCGTTGAGTCGCTTCGCCAGTCTGTACGTGGGTGTGGGTATCTGGCTAATGATTGGCCGAAGTGGGTTTCCAGGCTTGTGCGTCTTGACATTTCCATACGCATATCCAGGTTTATATTCCCCAATGATCTTTGGCAGGTGGAGTCCGGATTTCTTGGCGTTCACAGTTTCGATCAGTTTGTTGACTTTTGCTTTTAATTCGGCTGTAGTGTCCTTCGTTACCCTTTGGAACCCTTTACAGAAGCACCATACTGTCCCCCGAGCTTAAAGCGGCAGCTAAAAGCCTTCGTGAGAACAAGGAGATAGTTGTCAGGAGAGGTGACAAGTCGCCAATATATGTCATTCTTAAAAAAGACGAATATCTGGCGAAAATGAACATCATACTCTCTGACCAAACTAAGTTCCAAAGGGTAACGAAGGACACTACAGCCGAATTAAAAGCAAAAGTCAACAAACTGATCGAAACTGTGAACGCCAAGAAATCCGGACTCCACCTGCCAAAGATCATTGGGGAATATAAACCTGGATATGCGTATGGAAATGTCAAGACGCACAAGCCTGGAAACCCACTTCGGCCAATCATTAGCCAGATACCCACACCCACGTACAGACTGGCGAAGCGACTCAACGGCCTGCTGACTCCTTATGTTCCTTGCGCCTTCAGCCTGAAGTCTCCAAAGGAATTTGTGGACTTACTGCGGGGCGCACGGGCCACAGGGATAAGAGCCTCGTTGGACGTAGAATCGCTGTTTACCAACGTACCTGTGGACGAGACAATCGGAATGATAGCCGACAGAGTGTATCGTGATCCAGCCTGTACTCCTCTTGACATGCCAGAAAGTATTCTGAGGAAACTACTCCAAGCTTGTACTAAAGAGGCACCCTTCTTGAGCCCGGATGGACACATGTATAAGCAAGTAGATGGGGTCGCCATGGGTTCTCCCCTAGGTGTCCTGTTTGCAAACTTCTACATGGGTACCATCGAGCAAAAAGTCTTAGTCGGCATGAACTTGAAACCGGCCATATACTGCAGGTATGTTGACGACATTTTTACACAGGTACCTGATGTCAGACATCTGCAGGAGCTGAAGGAGGCATTTGAGCAGAGTTCCGTGCTGCGTTTCACTTACGAGACGGAAAAGGATGGGAAGCTGCCTTTTCTAGATGTAACAGTCATGGAAAAGGGCGGAGGTTTCCACACTGCAGTCTACACAAAGGAAACAAACATAGGAATGTGCCTAAATGCCAACAGCGACTGCCCTGACAGGTACAAGAGGAGTGTTGTTAACGCATACGTCGACCGTGCTCTCAGCCACAGCTCAGAATGGAAGCAAGTCGACGAAGAACTCTGTAGGGTAAGGCAGGTCCTAGTCAATAACGGCTTCTCCAATGGTTTCATCGAAGACATCATAAGAAGGAAAGTGAAAAGCCATGCAACCTCCGAAGAGACAACTAACACAACACCTATACCCCCTATTAGACTATTTTACAGGAACTTCTTTTCCACAGCTCATAAAACAGAGGAAAGGGTCCTGAAAGATATTGTTAATAGAAACGTTATCCCTACAGACAAAAATCAGAGGATACAACTGACGATTTACTATAAAACCAGAAAAACGGCCAGCCTACTCATGAGAAACTCTCCAGACACAAAACAGAATGCTTTAAAAGAGACTAACGTCGTCTATGCCTTCAAATGCCCACTTGGGGACTGTAAGCTCCAAAAAACCCAGTATATAGGCAAGACAACAACATCTCTTTCTAGGCGTTTAACGATGCATAAACAACAGGGCTCCATTAAGGAACATATAATCTCTTCCCATAACCAAACCATCGCCAGAGAAATCCTAGTAAACAACACAGAAATCATCGATAGATACAGCGATAGCAGGCGGCTTGACGTTTGCGAGGCACTACACATCAAGAAGTCAACACCAGCAATCAACAGCCAATTATTGCACAACTATATTCTACCCACCTCAAGACTCCGCTCCAATATAGAAGCATCAAGAAATATGGACCAATAGGCTTTCTACAAACACTTCTATTCAATACCCATTGTTTCTGTTCTGTCTTGTGTTGATACTTTTAATACCCTATTAATATCCCCTAGTGATCTGTCTTGTGTTAATGCCACATCACCCTTCCCACCTCACTCAAATGTAATGCCACATCACCCTTCCCACCTCACTCGAATGTAGATATAAAATCAGGGAAACGCAAGTTCTAATCAGTTGTGTATTTGTGAAGTCTTTGAAAATGTAATAAGTTTTACGAAACGCGCCCGTGTCGCGTCAGACTAGAAATAAAAATGAATTTTGGAGAAGTGATTTTTGATTTACCTCCAACAGTGAAGCGTAATGTACGAAAGATTGAGAAAATTCGTGTTAGAATTATTAATCTTACTTTTTCGGTCATATTTAATAATATATGTCTACAGGAAAGACTGCTACCAAAATATACTAATATATATATATATATATATATATATATATATATATATATATATATATATATATATATATATATATATATATATATATATATATATATATATATATATGGTGTTAAATAATAATAAAAACAAGTAATGCAAGATCACCATCATCAAGGAATAACAATAAGCCATTTACCAGTAACTTGGTGGTGCATTTACAACCTTTACTAACTGCACGACGTTTTTCCTGGCGGTCGCCCGACCAGTGTTTACAGCGGTGCTACAAGGGTCCAGCTACGGCCTGGCCGGCGTGTTTCCCTCCACCTGTATCAACAGCATGAACTCCGGCCAGGCCATCGCCGGGGTCTTCTCCTCCCTGGCCCGCATCCTCTCCCTCCTGGTGGGGCAGGAACCCGTCTCCTGCGGCCTCATCTTCTTCGGCATCGCTGACTGCTTCCTACTCCTCTCCATCGTCGACTACATCTACCTTACCAAGACGGTGAGGGTACAATGTGGTATTGCTCCTGGTGTTTTGTGGATATTCACCGTGATGAAACAGGCTCACATATGGATCCCAAACGGGCTCTGAGAACACATATGGACCCCAACAGGCTCGGAGAACACATGTGGACCCAAACAGGCTCAGAGAACACATATTGACCCAAACAGGCTCACATATGGACCCAAACAGACTCACATATGGACCCAAACAGGCTCACATATGGACCCAAACACGCTCAGAGAACACTGCTCCACTCTTAACCTCACATCACATCCACTGCCAGATATGACATATATAACTTTTGTCTCATTACCAACTATGATGTTGTCCATTGGGTAAACAATGCCCCCAATTCCCATCTCTGGAGAGTCAACCCTTTATCTACGTTTCCTATTTTTAGTGCAGAATTCCCGATGACTAAGGTTTTCATACCCTGTCTTTGGAGCTCCATTCGTTGTCTTGCCTTGTAGGCAAATTATCACGTAATAATAATTAAAATGTCAACTGTCTTGATGAGGTGCATGGCGTCGTTTACAGGATTATTACAGTGAGGTGAAGAATGAGTGCAGGTCAAGGAGCAAGGAGCAGGAGGAGTCCGGAGGGCAGCCAAGAGACAGGAGCGATTGGGTCTTCTATCTCGCCGTCTTTAAAAAGGTTGGTGCTTCCCCCGCCACTCCTTCTTTGTATCTGTGTTGCTAAATGCACTCGTGTGTCGCTGGTGATACACTTAGGTTGTACTGGTGGTTCACTGAAGTGTTGCTGGTGGTACACTCAGGTATTAGTGTTGATGCAAGCGTTGCTAATGCAACACCAGGCTAAAGTTAGTTTCTGTAAGACAATTTGTTCCGTATATACACCTCGGGGATTAGTAACAACTTGATAGCACGTATATACAAAAGGTCGTGAGCTTGATGTGTTGCAGGTTCTTGGCTCGTCTTGTCCTCTGGCCTGTTACATCATGGTGAGAGTCTATGTATTAGATCATCTAAAATTCCCCTGTCGTGTTTGCTATATGTGACTGGGATATCTTTTAAGTATGCAGTCTGCCTCACAGAGACTCTAAACATACATGTATATATCCTGTCACACATTGATACCAATTTACATGTATGCTCTCTCCTGGTATGACACTCAAGTGATGATGCTGCTCCTTAAGGGGCTGGACCCGAACTAAGACGTGTGTAGATACATATGTCATATGTAGATACATATGTGATTCTGAGCTCGATAGGGAACAGGCTCAGAGGTACACGTAAGGCTGGCTTTCAGCTGCTGGAATTACTTCGAATAAATGCAAGAACTTCCCACATCTATATAACCGTTGATCCAATATCAATCGAATTCTCATTACATAGAGTTAGTGTCTCACAAACACTGGCAGCTGGTGTCTCTAAGATGGTCCTCAGACTCCTGATGTCTTCCAAGGAGTCATAACTTAAAAATATCCCGTTTAAGAGATGACATTGCTCAAATTTCCCCACGTTCTTATTTCCTTTTTTTGTCAAGTGTGAGAGGCAGCGGCCATGTCGTTACGCTTGCACAGATGTGAAGCCGAGATAGTCCTCTGTCGTTGCAATTACAGCGGCGACAGGTGTTGTGTCGTGGCTATCGCTGCTCCTTGCGATCATAAAATCGTTGTTCCTTAAGAAACAGCAGATTTCACAGCTACGTTCCTTTGTCAACAGAGACGACTCTGTCCCTCTAGTGTCAAGTAGCTTAAATAACGGTATATTAATAAATAACCATGTAATTCCTTACCATTTGGAAGCATCACCGTTCAGTTGAGTTAGAGTTTTAGGGAAGATTTCCAGCAGCAAGGAGGGTATTCCCAGGTGATATTTCTATTCTTGACTGCATAACAAATTAGAATATCAGGAGGCCCCTCGCCTTTTATTTTCCTGTGGTGGAATCATCCGCATTTGCATTATTTCTTGGAAAGATTAAGGAATATACATGTTTATTTTATTTGCCCATCAGAACCGTAGCCATTTTTTTTATAAGAATCCTGATTTAGTTTACCTATATCAATAAAATAATCTGATTGTTTTTGGTTTATCTTTTCATGGTCGGGGGTCAGACGCTCTGGGCTAGAGTAACTAAATTGTTGTAGGGTGACTGGTCTTTGATGGAGGATAGTCATAGGCAGATTGGTACTTAACGTGTGTATGTGTGTGACGTGCAACAGTTGTGGCTGATGGGGGCGACGTACGGTGGGACGCTGTTCGTCTCCCTGATGATCTTCCCGGCTGTGACTGTCTACGTCACGTCCACCCTGCCGGAGTCCCGCTGGACGGAGGTGTTCTTCCAGCCCACCATCACCTTCCTCCTCTTCAACCTGGGCGACTGGCTGGGCAGAGAAGCCCCTCGCTGGGTGCCTTGGGTGGGTGACCCTGTGTGGGTGTAGGTGTGTGGGTGTGTGGGTGTGTGGGTGTGTGGGTGTGACGCTACATGTGTGTGCTTCTGTGTTGAGAACCTTGGGTATGTGCTTCTCACATATGTATCATACATATTAAATAACATAGTTTCTGATTTAACTGTTAAATATTTGCTATACTGACTAGATGGACTTAACAACCATTAATATGAGAGGTAATTAAACCATAGCGTCTGTTTATTATTGACATTAATAAGTAATGTTAATGTCTTCTCAGACTTAATAACATAGGATAAAATCCTAAACTTATATATTTGTGAAATTTACGCAAAGATTTACACCAAGTCTTTCCCACTCTCCTGAGTGTTTTCTCAAGGTCTGAGTGTGTGGTTAGGTAGAGACTTACATCTCAACGACTAATATCAAATGTCAGATACTTTGCATTTAATGAAAGTTATCTCGCCAGTCGGCATACGTATCTTTTTCTGATAACCAAGTCAACATTTTATCGGAAAAAGTTCATAGCAGCAGGAGATAACTAAGTCAGGTGGTGTGGTGGGTCTTCAAGAGGCTTACTGTAGAACATGGTGATCCCTCCAGTACCATGAGAGCCGGTCGGCCGAGCGGACAGCACGCTGGACTTGTGATCCTGTGGTCCTGGGGTTCGATCCCAGGCGCCGGCGAGAAACAATGGGCAGAGTTTCTTTCACCCTATGCCCCTGTTACCTAGCAGTAAAATAGGTACCTGGGTGTTAGTCAGCTGTGACGGGCTGCTTCCTGGGGGTGGAGGCCTGGTCGAGGACCGGGCCGCGGGGACACTAAAAAAAAAGCCCCGAAATCATCTCAAGATAACCTCAAGATCTCAAGATAACCATCTGATGACTAACAATACCACCAAGTGGGTGACTTGGTGCTACTGTGGATCACTAGGTGCTACACGACTCACCAGATACCCTCCAGGGGTCACTGGGTGCTATTACAGATCACCATAACTGATAATGAACCTATGTTTCTAGTAGAAAAACTAACGTGTAATACCCACCACTAATTTTGCCATTCTGGGCCATGGTAAACCCTTACGCTGCTATGCACGTAAAATGTTGACTTGGTTTCAACAGTCACTAAATTACTATTCTTACTGCTAGAGCATGATTCTCTGCCACGCACAACAGTGTGAGGTATCTAGAAGAATATTTGAGGCCAAATGATTGCATTGAGCTTGAATCTCTGGGAAGGGAAGGGAACTATCAAGGGGAAAGCGCCAAGCCATCACGACTATATAGCACTGGGATGGGATCACGATAAGGATTTGGGATGGGAAGGAAGGGAAGGAATGGGGCCCTAAATACACACGCTACCGACTGAACTATGGGAGTCTAGGGACGAAGGTTTGATCCCATCAAACGGCCTCAAATGTTCTCATTATCATAGTTACCAAGGCACAAGTTTAGTACTTCCCTAATTGGTTTAATAGCATAATAAAGTGAGTTTTCTCATCATATCATGAAGACAACCGATTTAAGAGAAACAAATAGCGAGAATATTTAATTTCACTGTATTGGTAGTCATAACTGTAAGTTATATTAATAATAATAATAATAATAATAATAATAATAATAATAATATTATTATTATTATTATTATTATTATTATTATATAAACGGACATGCATCAGATACGTAATACGGGGGAAAATTCTAAGGTAAGAAATACATATTTCATGAAACCACTAATACGCAGAGCATTTCATCACCAAAGTTCTAATTATCGGAAGAGCTATACGGTGTTCCCTTCTACATAGGTCATTTCCTACAAGAGATAGTTCGACAATAAATGTTTTAGTATCTAAAGGCAATTTTAAACCAACCTACTCCAGCCTAAGCTGACCTAACCAAGCATAGACTAATCTAATCTAAACGAACCTTACATACAGTAGATATGATAGAGCCCAATAGGTTCAGGAATCTGTACACCAGTTGAGAGGCGGGACCAAAGAGCCAAAGCTCAACCCCCGCAAGCACAATTAGATGAGTATAGTTTTCGCAGTTACAAATCAATATGAGAGAATCTCCAGTGTGTGTGTGTGAGTTAAGTGTCCACCATTCCCATTGGGGGTCCAATACAAGGGGCTAGGAATTCCTTGCTCGACTGCCACTTGATTGACGCAGTGTGTGTGTGGGCCGTGACAGCCAGGTCCGCGCGGGTGGACGCTGCACGTGTTTGGTGCGTGTCGCCTGGTGCTCCTGCCGCTGCTGATGCTGTGTCACGGCACCAACAAGACCTTCCCGACGGTGTTCAACAACGACGCTTACTACATCGTCTTCCTCTTCCTCCTCGCCTTCACCAACGGCCACATCAGCACCTTGGCGCTCATCTACTACCCTTCGTAAGTAGACTTATAGATACTGTAAGTTTTATACATAAATATGTACTTTTATGATAGCCAGCACTAATACTTAGCCAAAATTATTGTAGTTGACCAATTCAAGATTCGACTAAGGCCAGTAGAGTTTAGTTTAGTTTATGTGTTATGCACCCCATACCCATCCTGTGAGTGGTGGTGGACCCTCATGCCCGTCTTGTGAGTGGTAGTGGACCCCCATACTAATCCTGTGAGTGGTAGTGAGCCCCATACTTAACCTGTGAGTGGTAGTGGACCCCCATACTTATCCTGTGAGTGGTAGTGAACCCCATACTTAACCTGTGAGTGGTAGTGGACCCCCATACTTATCCTGTGAGTGGTAGTGGACCCCATACCCATCCTGTGAGTGGTAGTGGACCCCCATACCTATCCTGTGAGTGGTAGTGGACCCCATACCCATCCTGTGAGTGGTAGTGGACCCTCATACCCCATCCTGTGAGTGGTAGTGGACCACATACCCATCCTGTGAGTGGTAGTGGACCCCCATACTTATCCTGTGAGTGGTAGTGGACCCCATACCCATCCTGTGAGTGGTAGTGGACCCCCATACCTATCCTGTGAGTGGTAGTGGACCCCATACCCATCCTGTGAGTGGTAGTGGACCCTCATACCTATCCTGTGAGTGGTAGTGGACTCCCTACCCATCCTATGAGTGGTAGTGGACCCTCATACCCATCCTGTGAGTGGTAGTGGACCCCCATACCTATCCTGTGAGTGGTAGTGGACCCCATACCCATCCTGTGAGTGGTAGTGGACCCTCATACCTATCCTGTGAGTGGTAGTGGACTCCCTACCCATCCTATGAGTGGTAGTGGACCCTCATACCCCATCCTATGAGTGGTAGTGGACTCCCTACCCATCCTATGAGTGGTAGTGGACCCTCATACCCCATCCTATGAGTGGTAGTGGACCCTCATACCCATCCTGTGAGTGTTAGTGGAATGACGACAGAAGCCCATAATGGGTTCAGGAGCTCATCCACAAAATTTGTTTACCTAAGCAAGATACAGCACTGACGAACTAGTTCCATAACTAGTTGTGATCCATAAATTAAAAGGCATCTTTATAGTTTATCAAATTAACATCAACCTCACCTCAGAAGCCCTGATGCAAGGAAGAGAAAGTTTGTTATAGTTGAGTCAGTTAATTTGCATATGACTGCCTCCCACAGTCTTCCAGTGAGCAGCGGTACAAAGGATGCTGTTAAATGCATGTACTGGCTATAGGCAGCAAATTTTAGATACTTGACTAAATTATTGGCTATATAATGGCTTCAGGAACCCCTCTCAAACCCTTCCTATTCATCATGATGAGGTTATCCACATGTCTTATGATGTCTGGCGCTGTCCTGGCTTTGGAAGGTATATGTGCCCTTGAGTGTATTATCATTTGGGTAAATGAGTGTATCTTAGAGATGCATCTGGGCTGTGGTGCGATGATTAAGGTTCGACCTGCAACCAAGCTCTGGAACCGGTTTTTGTTTCCTGTTTTGTTTATTATCATGCAAACAAAACACACATATCCCGAGTCACTTGCCAAATTCTCCACTCATCATTTTTGTTACACTGTTTACAAATCCAGACATGCTTCCCCCGTAATGTTTACACATACACATTATACTGACCAATATACTGACAATATATACTGACTCTGCAAGCTCTGGAGCTTGCAGAGTCTCCAAACAGTTACTCTCTCATACTCTAAAACCTCCTTAAAGTTTACGCCACATTAATATCTCCTGTGCTCTCAGCGCCAAATTGTTATTGTTTTGTTTTGCTCACAGACTGGTGGACGCTGACGAGCTGGAAGTGGGCGGAGCTATAATGGCCGCCATGCTGGGTGTGGGTATGGTCGTGGGGTCCCTGCTCTCCCCAGCCCTGGTGGCTCTCTGGGGGCCCCAGTGAGCTGCTGGTATGGCCGTGGGGGTCCCTGTTTTCCCAGACCTTGTGGCTCTCTGGGAACCCCAGTGAGCTGTTGGTGGGGTCCCTGCTCTCCTCTGCCCTAGTGGCTCTCTGGGGACCCCAGTGAGCTGTTGGTATGGCCGTTGGGGTCCCTGTTGTCCAAGGCCTAGTGGCTCTCTGGGGGCCCCAGTGAGCTGTTGGTAAGGTCGTGGGTCCCCTACTCTCCTACACCTTGTGGCTCTCTGACATGGCCTTTGGTGCCATGGCCTTGGGTGCTACGGAAGACCACGAAAGCGTTTAACAAAGGTGCTCATGGTGCAATGGCACAGAAACTGTGTACGAAAGGAATAACTGGCCAACTAGGAAGATGGGTCATTAATTTCCTAACGAATAGAATCCAAAGAGCAATAAATAGTCAGTGTAATAAGATCTGGATCATTCAACCAGAGAAGCTCAGTTTTAAAGGAACTTATTCAAACTGAATAAGTTTTTTTGTCTCATATTGGTAAGAAACAAAGACTTATGGTCCGTCCTGGACCATTATGAGGTCGATTGTTGAGAATGGTCCACGACGGACCGAAACGTCGTCGTCTCTTCAACTTCTAGTGTGTGTGGTCTGGTCAACATTTTTCAGCCACGTTATTGTGACTCCTCGTCTGCCTAAAGTAACGTAACTTAAGTAACAGACTCAATGAAGTGAAGCAACACTTGGTTGAGCAACACTTTGAAGTTCTTGTTATTCATTACATTATAGACTATTGTTATTTTAGTATTTGTTTTGAAGTTCTTAGCTAGACTTAGTAAATGCATTTTGACGTAAATACAGGTTTCATTACTCCTGTCTTTGCCTGTTATGGGTGCGAAGGCCTCGCTTCGAGCACGGTCGCCGTTCGATTCCCGATGATTCAAACGGTTGAACAGCGTTCCTTCACTCCATCCTGATATCTCTTCCAAGTTCTATAAAGGAAAACTGGCTTCACACTTTCTCCTCATAAATATCTTCCGTTCCTTTATCTTGGGGGCAATACTGTTGCACACTAACAGCCACATATGAAGCTGGAGAGATGGCTGACCCAGAAAATATGCTAACAAAAAAACGAATCTAATACATACTAATTTACCCTTGGAAAATAATAAAAGGACTGGTTCCAAATTTGGACACAGAAATAACACCTTAAGGGCCCAGGACACAGGCCACAATATGCCAAATAGTCCATGTGAAAGGTACAAATACAATGAAAAATTGTTTCTATAGCTACAAATCCATTTTTATATCATATGAGTGCGTTATTTTACGCTGAAAAGAAGGGTTTCGAATGCATACATAAATCGTATTAAGTATTTGTCGTACGCGAGACTACAATATCAACACTACTTGTCCCGTAAACTAGAAATATAATAAGAATTCAAGTGGAAAACTGTATCACTCTCGTAGCTGTGCGAGGCCATTCATCTTGCCTCCTAAATCCCAGTTGGCAGATTAATGATCTAGCCCAGAGGCCTGAGGAGCAGCTGTGGCTTCTCCTATCCAATATTCCATTCTCTATTCTCACACCTGAAACTCTGGCAGGGTAAAATCTGGTTACGCTCGTACGTAACGTGGATATAGTTGAAAGGAATTCAAGAGATAGAGAAAACTTCATTTAATAACACGTAACTTGAAAAGGGAAGTAGGATATAATGCATTGGCTGAGGGGAACAGCACCAAACAGCTGTGAAGCGAAGGACGAAGACCTCAGGGAGGCTACTGACGGAGGCTGCCAGGGACCCTCTGTGACACACACATTACAGCCATCTCTGCTTCTTGCACCTGGGACCTCCCCTTGCCTCAACACCCCCCCGGAGGGTCCCAGCTGGCTACCACACAGGGGGTCTTCCCAGCTGGCTACCACACAAGGGGGTCTTCCCAGCTGGCTACCACACAGGGGGGGTCTTCCCAGCTGGCTACCACACAGGGGGGGTCTTCCCAGCTGGCTACCACACAGGGGGGGTCTTCCCAGCTGGCTACCACACAGGGGGTCTTCCCAGCTGGCTACCACACAAGGGGTCTTCCCAGCTGGCTACCACACAGGGGGTCTTCCCAGCTGGCTACCACACAGGGGGGGTCTTCCCAGCTGGCTACCACACAGGGGGGGTCTTCCTGCTGGCTACCACACAGGGGGTCTTCCCAGCTGGCTACCACACAGGGGGTCTTCCCAGCTGGCTACCACACAGGGGGTCTTCCCAGCTGGCTACCACACAGGGGGTCTTCCCAGCTGGCTACCACACAGGGGGGGTCTTCCCAGCTGGCTACCACACAGGGGGTCTTCCCAGCTGGCTACCACACAGGGGGTCTTCCCAGCTGGCTACCACACAGGGGGTCTTCCCAGCTGGCTACCACACAGGGGGTCTTCCCAGCTGGCTACCACACAGGGGGTCTTCCCAGCTGGCTACCACACAGGGGGTCTTCCCAGCTGGCTACCACACAGGGGGTCTTCCCAGCTGGCTACCACACAAGGGGTCTTCCCAGCTGGCTACCACACAGGGGGTCTTCCCAGCTGGCTACCACACAGGGGGTCTTCCCAGCTGGCTACCACACAGGGAATCTTATATATTAATGTTAATAAAACAAATGTTTTAAATATATGAGATATAAAGCAAATTTAGCTCTCAGGGTTATAACCACACAGAACGTAACACATCTCGTTCATTTGATATTAAACTTCTCCGATGTTAGAAGCTTTCACTGCACAAAAGTGTTATGGAGCTCCAACTCTATCAAATCTCCCCCAATTAAAATGGTCTTTGTCTTTCCCCGGATAAATTCACCGGACCGCGAACAGAGAACGCTGACAAGGTTAATCATAGGAATTAGAGACCTTTCCAACGAAGAGAGAGATTTAAAAAGCTAAATTTACCGTTCTAACGCTAATTTATCGCTACCATTCTAACCCAACCAGACCCGTACGAACCCAACACGTTCCCTAGAGAGAAGAACAGTAAAGGAATAACAAAGGGGGATATAAATTGGAGATTGTTTACATTTAGGACAGACCTGGGGGTAAATATCAAGGGAATTACATACTTGGCTTGGGACTCGCTGGGTATAAATGGGTCAAGAGGCAGTTTGCAGTTTGCTTCATTCTTATGTTTGCATAGAGGAGCCAGAATGACGGCGCCAGAGAGGAGGAGCGACAAAGGAACACTTGTTAGTGATTCTAGTTTATAGTTATTGCCCGCTGACAGTTCCATTTTTTTTTAGTAGTGAGAGTACATTGATCCTTTCTCTAGATATCTGGGAGATCTCCTGTCTTGAGTGTTTTAATGAAAATTGTAGTAAGGGGGATGACAGGATTTCCTTGAAGCATCCTTCAGCAGCCGCCACGGTGATAGGAGACCTGTTGCATTTGTCGCATCTTCATTCATCATATTTCTTAGTTCTTTGCCACGTTTCCTTCTTTCCTTCATTTCGTAACGGAGCTGTCCTCTTATCTTGAGTATTTTGGCCATCTTTGTGCATGGTTATTTGTTGTGTTGGCGGGAGGGGGGAGGATAAGGTTCCTCCTTATTTCCTCTTCCTTTTTTGGCTGTATTTCTTGTAGCTTCCTTGAAGTTGGTTTGGATTCGTTCTCGAACCACAGTCGGGGATCCCCCAGTTCGATTCCCGGCCGGTACAAAAATGGTTGGATACGTTTCCTTTCATCTAATGTACCTGTTCACTTAGAAGTAAGTACGTGCCCAGGAGTTAGCTTGTTGTGGAGTTGGATGCTGGAGAGGGTCGTGAGTTACAGCTTGCGGGAACCTCGATCCCGTCATCCGTGTTTGATTACCCGATCTCTCTTGTCTTTTATGTAACATTCTTGGGCCAGTTGTTCACAGCTCATCCTTTGGTTGTGTTGCAGTGGTTTTATCTATGACCCGCCATGGGTGGTTTGTTCCCCCACTACCAGCCTCCGTACTGACTTTGTCCAACCCTTCGTCTCGCGGCCTGCTTAAGTCTACCATATTTTACAGTTTTCTTTGACGGAGTTTTCTCAGCTCCAGTTTTTTGCAGGGGTTTCTCTTCTAAACTTGTTCTGTCAGCCTCGGAGCTGGACAAAGTCCGAAGCTATATTGATCTAGTGGAAAAATTACTAATAATACCGGAATTAATGTAGTGTATATTAATATACCACGATTAGTTCATGTACTACGTGTTGTCATTTGAAGGAACATGAACAGCTGGCCAGAGTTATGTCACTGGTAGCACACATTCCATCAGTCTGGATAGAATCTTGCTTCTTTCATAGACTGAAATTAATAGTAAACTATTTTTTTTACACTAACTTTATCATCTATCTGGTCCCACCCGTTTCATTCTTCCTCTTAACACGTATTTTTATACGAGTTTATTGCTAACTCGTATAATAGATGTCCCCGTGTTCTAACGCCATCTAGGCTCTGACTGCAGTACTATTCTTTGTTTTAGATAATTGGATTATTAGTAGATATATATATACGTTATGCTTAGTTGACATTATTTCTATGTTTCACGACATGGGCGACGTGAGGCGAGGCTCGCGCCTGACAAACACAGTAGATTCCTGAATTGTGTCGAGTGCGGAGGGAGATTTACATAGTCCACTCTCTCAATTGAGGATCCGGGGGTTCGATCCCCGACCGGGACTAAAATACTTTGGCGCGTTTCCCTGCACTTAATGCCTCTGTTCGCCTAGCAGTAAATAGGTACCCAGCAGTTCAACAGCCGTTGTGAGGTTACTTCCTGAGGAAGGTGAGTGTAATTCAACACATAGGGACGACCTCGCGTAGTATATCATAGAATATGTCAGAATATGGCATATCTTGGTCACCATGGTTCCTCTTTTTATTTATAGACTACTAAATACTACAATAATTTAAGGATAATAATTCTGAACTACCGTGTAGAAGATTATAATGCTTTGTTGAGAGTTTCTTGCCAGTGTGTACTCACCTAGTTGTGTTTACGGGGGTTGAACTTCGGCTCTTGGGTCCCGCCTTCCCACAGTAACTTATTGCATGCGTCGGTTACAAAGCTACAGGACGAAGCTCTTCAGTATCAGCCTGATGGTCTCTCGACGTACAACAGCTTCCGTTCTAACCCAAGCACAACCGTATACACCCTAGCCACCTACCTAACCCAAGTGACTGATGCATAGAAAACGAGGATTTTGTGAACCGCTATTTTGCCCTAGCACATCGCATTTTTGACGTTGGTTACCATAACGTCGCGTTAGTTGACAGGACGGGTTGTTACGCCTGTATGATAGCTTGAGACAAGACTTGTTACACATAGACGTCCTAATTGGTCGCCTAAATCAATAAAAGTACATAAATAGTCCCGAGCTCGATCCCGCGGCGCCCGTGGTGTCTTATAAGGGTCTCCTGTAGTACATTGGTCTGCGTTCCTCACTCGCAATCGGAGATTTCGTGTTCGATCCCCGAGCGGGACCGTAATTGTTGGGCACCTTTCTTTCCACCTGATGCTTCTGTTCATCTAGCAGTAAATAGGTACCAGGAACTAGGCAACTGTTGTGGGGTAGCATCTTGGGGAGGGTCAGCTCCCTGTCCCAGGGAAGGGACGGGCTGGGGTTCCTGGTACCGACAACGGAATGATATTAAATCGCGACGTCAGCGTTAATACTGTCGATAAATCTCAGACACCAGCACTATGGGAGATATCATGAACACTTGTAGCAAGTGTGTGGACACACTTGTGGCAAGTGTGTGGACACACTTGTGGCAAGTGTGTGGAGTGGCAGAACTTGTCCCCAGAGGCCCACATCAAAAGACATCATCAGTGGCCTTTGCTAGAATGGCCAACATAAGTACTCCCTTTAGAAACCTGTGTAAGGAATTTTTTAGGACCTTGTGTACCACTAACGTCAGACCAGTCCTGGAGTATGCAGCTCCAGCCTGGTGTCCATACTTAGTTTAACACAAGCCAGAGTTGGAGAAGATTCAGAGGTATGCCACCAGACTAGTCCCAGAACTGAGAGGTATGAGTTACGAGGCAAGGCCACGAGAACTAGACCTGACTTCCCTGGGTTTAAGTTAAAGACAGTGATCTCGTGTTCTTTCTGGGACACAACCTCTAGCCCAGCTGGGAGCAGCTTGTGAAGGTCTTTCTTTTGCCGTTGTTAAAGTTGCTGTTCCTTGGACTGTTGCTTCTAAAGGAACTATTTTCACTGTTTTGTTCTTTGTTCTCATTGTTCTTACTGAAGGGATATTAATGAAAACATTGCAAAGGATGTTATAACCAAATATTTATTAAGTATCTGAAACTCGATTCATTTTTCCTTTCCAATATAAGATACGAAATCTAAAATAGTTGTTAGGGAGTTTTTCAAGATTTCGCCTCAGTGGTTCTGTAATGAGTTGTGATGGCTATTTGACGCCTCGGTGGTGTTCGACGCCTCGGTGGTGTTCGACGCCTCGGTGGTGTTCGACGCCTTAGGAGGTGTTCGACGCCTTAGGGGGTGTTCGACGCCTTAGGAGGTGTTCGACGCCTTAGGGGGTGTTCGACGCCATAGGGGGTGTTCGACGCCTTAGGGGGTGTTCGACGCCTTAGGGGATGTTCGACACCTTAGGGGGTGTTCGACGCCTTAGGGGGTGTTCGACGCCTCGATGGTGTTCGACGTCTTGGGGGTGTTTTCAAAGACCAGCTTTAGTGAGACAGTCCTGTATCAGCTGACTCTGTAAGCGGAACAATATAAATGTTAATACACTGAACACAAATGAACACTGTCAACAGTGCAAATGATGTCTAAAACAGTCATGTGACTTGAGGGGCTGTATAACAATGCTAGATGCTGCGAGACGCTACATACTGGGCGCTTGTCATAGGTGAACAGTTGGGAAATATCTCACTGGTTGATTAAATTATGAGGCGGGACTCAGGCACTCAAGATCACATATTTAGAAAGTGTTTTGGCCTTCACACTGTTGTTTATACAGACTGGCGCTCATGCTATACTTACTAAGTTAGAACTCAGTTTGAAGCAGGTAAGAATTTCTTGAATCTGACTGCAGATGGTGTCGTTGGAGTCCAACAGCTGACTCACATATGGATAGAACGTTTTAGCATCAGCTGTCAAAAGGAAAAGCTGGTTACTAGTTTTGCTGTGAATTATTGGGTACTTTATGATTCTCTTAATACTAAAACAGTGTTATATATATATATATATATATATAATAGAAACTGCTTCATATGAGCCAATAGGCATTTCGTAGTTTCATTAATTACGTTATTACAACAGAACACTATACAATGGATATTAGCTCGATAATTTTAGTTTCAGGGAAGATCTGGGTCAATATTAATGTGGAAAAAAGGGCTGTTCAGTTATTGAACAAATAAGCAGGTAGCGTAATAGAAGTGAGCTCACTGTTTCAAGTATAAGGTTTTATATATCATAAGATGACGTCCGGTCACCTAAAAAATATGTTATTATTTGTCATTTAATTATGGAAATGTGATCAGGCTGGGTACATAACGATCCTAATAAAGGGTTAAAGCTTGTATACACAATCTTTACTAATGGTCTTGTAGGCTGATCCATGGCACAAGGAATACAATGTAATACATTCTATACAATGGAATACATCCCAAACTCCGTAACCAGGGACCTTTGGTTATGGGGCACCCTTAGTGAAGTATTGGCACAACGTTATCGAGCTGCACTAGAGCAGCTCTGGCTACCCTAGAGCTACTCTAGAGGCTTACCAGGGACCGAGTCGACGCCACCATACTCACTCATGCTGGATGCAGGAACGGTGACGCCTACTACTGTTTGCAAGCAGCCAGCCGAGGCTTGAATGAGGGCCTGGGAGTTGGAAACGGTTATGATATTTTTCCTGCAAGTTGTGATTTGTTGTTCATTATCCTTGCAATAGGCCTCGGTCTTTCCCATGTCAGTGCACAGCTGTTTCTCTGTAGGGAGAGGGAGTGATTGATTTTAACAGTGGATTGAATGAAGGCCCTCAACCCCTGTGTAGACCACAGGGAGGGAGAGTGAGGTTATATCCGCTACATTTTCCAGCTTCTCTATCAAAAGTCTTCTACACAACTTATTTTTATTTGGAAACATTTACAGAGTAACAGTGAGTCATATAGCAGAGTTCGTGTTATATTTACGTTCTTGCAAAACAGCTAAACCTTTGGTTAAGTTCTTCCTCTTTGTAATGTCAACTTACTGAAGTTATCCCCTTGTGCAGCAGTGAAGCATTTACCCAAGGGGAAGGCGGATCGACCGCCTGGACCGCCTGTGCTAGCCGCAGTTGTAGTCCCGGCTACCAGCATGGCCAGAGCCACCGTCACCATCACAGATGTCATCGGGTTCATGATGGAAGTGCTGGGGGAAGACAGATGGGTTTTGATGTTAGTGCAGCAATGTTCACTTGTTGTTTATTTAGGGGCCCCGACGTCAGTGTGTCTACACCTCTCAACGCCTCCGAGAGGACCCGGTTCTCACCGCGGCGGAGATCTTTGAAAATGGCCCCTACCGTCGGAAGTGTCTCACCGGCTGACATCCTGGAGACCAGAGAAGGTGTTCACTTGCTCTTCTCCAGCGACCTGGACCTAGAGGAGCTATTCGCCGCCTCCACCACGACCACCCTACTAGACGCCGGCCTCACCCCCACTCCTCCACGACGCTACCTGGCGGACACGACTGTGTTTGCCAGACACATCAGCGCATGGGTCTCCGCCCTCAGCGACGACGACATTCTCGCCAGCATCAACGCCCTGAACCCGACGCTGACCCTGGTAGTGGCCAAGACCAGCACCAACTCCAACAACACCAGCAGGCCAACACTGAATAAGTTAGTAACAGTTGATTGACAGTTGAGAGGCGGGCCGAAAGAGCAGAGCTCAACCCCCGCAAGCACAACTAGGTGAATACTGAAGGTGACCTTCAGCACGGACATTGCAGCGACCCACACCACGGAACACGGACTTAAATGCGCCGGAATCACCATTCCACCTGCCCAAGTGACCAAGGAACGATACACAGAGCTCCGCAAGAGCTTCAAGTACTACCGGTGCAGAAATGTAGTATCTGTGCCCAGGAGCACCACTACACAGCCTGCACATCCTCCCACCGACGCTGCCTACTCTACAATGGCCCGCACACTGCAGTCTCGCCTGAACCCTGGCTACCCTTGACAACGAAAATATCACTGAAGACGACGACGGACCGCCCAAAACTCCCACAACCGACACCAGGAAGCTCTCCACAGCGAAGACAAAAGTACTTGCCATGTGCTCTTCATTCCGCCCAGCGAGTTCAATGGCAACGCACACACCAGACGAAAACTGGTCCACACATAACAATAAAATCAGCCAGAACAAATACCCGCACTCCACGTATGTCCACACCAACACCATGACTCCAACATTGACCTCCCCATTCTGAAGAAAGAATATCGCTACCCAGAATGCCACCGCAAATTCCCAGACGGACAAATGCCATTCCTCGAAAAGGACGACGATCCTGATGGTACCAAACTACCGAGGTTGTACTGTTCAAGTATAAAGCATCGCCTTGCACATTAAACTGCAACCTGGTGACCAAGGTTGTTCATATATACGGGCCATAAGACCCCATCCATCCACAGATCTCCAGTATCAGGTACTGATAATGACTCCAAAGAACCTCCACTTACCCATGCCACTTTTTGGGTGACTTAATCTTTATCAATCAATCTGCCAGGAGAGCCCCAGTTATGCTGTGGAGTCTTGGGCTCAGTTCCCATCACCCGCTGGTGTCTGCCCGGCCACACCGCAACATGTCATGAAGACTACCAGTAGTCAGCGTTGATGACTATTAACATCAGTGATAACTTAAGTATTCAGATGGAACAACCTGTATGTGTACTGTGTCTTAATGTAAACTCAGTTGTTACGTGGCATAGAAAAATAACATAATAAACACGGAACTATTACAACTGGTATGATAAGCAGAATTAATTTAATATAAAAGGTTGGACACAGTGCGCTGATTCTTCCGTGAATGAAGCCGAAGAGCTTCAATATTTATCAATACTCAGGAATACTTGCGTGGTCCAGCACACTGGTAATGACATGACTCGCCTGCAGAAGCAATGTTGCAGTTGAAAACGTTACCTGTAGCAGCGAGTCTTTTTTCTCTCCAAGACAGGAGCTTAATGGTAAGAAGCAGCTGAAGAGGGAGCTCACCTGTACGTAGAGCGAGACAAGGCAAGAGGATGTGTGCAGAAGGACCGGTCGGGTCTTTCTTATATACCCCTGGAGAAAGTCTAGCACGATCGATCAACGTCAATGCAAATGACTGCCGGCTTCTGGGGACGTCGTCATGATCAAAAGCGAGTTTCAGTGGTCACCGAATCCTGTTATTGGCTGGTTCTGTTCCTTTTTGGTCGATAAGCTGCTTTTGCTCACATCCAATTTCGGAGTTAGTAGCAAGTCCTTCGATTTAGCCTTTATTAAGTTAACATTTTATTGTTTGAAATTAAATGATATTATGACAGGGTTCCATGCTGAAGACTGTGGTAAGGACTTAGGTCTGGTTTGAACGCTTGTAGGCTCTAATTACCTCCCATCACTCGCCCGAATGGGGAACTTAGGTATGAGAGAGAACAGGTTTGGGATATAACGTAGGGAGCTTGTAGCCGGTAACACGAGGATATGACCTTCATTCCCTCCAGTCTCCTTAATGTTATGGCAACATCTCACACATCTCTTAGGGCTGCTATAAGCTTTGAAGAAAGGAGAAGGGTAACATCAGGTCTGTCCCTGGACTTAATCTCTCATCATCTGTACGATAACCTGGTGATCTTGAGTCTTCTCTTGCACTGCCTGATGTTGGGGGGGGGGGTAGTGAGTGTGGCCCTGCGTACTTCAGACCTGTGGCCAAACTTTCCTCCTTTTTAGAGAATCTAGAACACAAGAACTACCCATAATTTTACTTGCTTAAAACTACGGGTTCTAAGTTGAAGACTGCATTCCAGCACCTCCCATTCCTGGATACTTCATGCCAGGCCGGCACTGTAAGGCAGCTACTCATGATACTCAGCCACTGCTACTTACCTCCGCATGAACCAGGGCAGTGACCTCACCTTCATTAGGTTACCTGGCAACCAGATTCTTTTTTTCCTCAAAGCACTTCCTGTTAAACCATTGATTAATGTCCTTGGCTGTTTTGCCTCTTAAAGGCGGAATGAGTCTTCATTCAGGTCCTTTGTGTTGACTCATGTAGTGCATGTTTTGTGTTTTCTTTCCATCATAGTTCACTTTACCGTAACATTCACTCCAGAAATTCACTCGCCTTCTGATAATCAAGTTTTTGAGTTTACCGAATGCTTACCAGAAATGGCTCACCAGATACTTAGATTAGTCGCCGAAGCTTCAGCGTTCTAGCAAGCTCGGCATCTCATGTATTTAAATTTTATGAATAGGCTGAGGATGTTTTGTCTTCAAGGTCCCTTATCATTAGCTTTATCTCTTCAATCTTTCAAATGCTTCTTCTTTTTACATTCATTATTAAACCTTGCCAGCTGATGGAGTTCTTTTCGGTCACTAGCTTCTACCATCTTTGTTTTTCAACGTTTCCTTCCCTTTTATCTTGTCAATTGATTTCCTTCCAATTTGTTTATGATTGAAGTCTCCCATTACTAGTAGCTGTGATCTAAATCTGCGATGTTTTTGGCAGCCCCTTTAAAGAATATTTATACGAGTTCTTGCTGTTTAGATTGTCTGTGGTTCTCTTCTTGGAGAAATATATATATATTGCGACCAGACTCCCCCATCACCTGCACGAAAGTTCTGTCAAACAGACATCCAGCGGTGACAAGCTTAGGTCTCGTGGTCCTAAGCTTAAATGTTTTATAGTTGGTGGGACGGGTTTTGATTGGTGATGGTTGTTGAGAGACTCATAAGTTTGGTTCGGGGAGGATCTGGAGTTTGTGAAATGGCTTAATGTTCTTTGTCAGACTTGGTCGCTGATTGTGGCTCTCTACATTATGTATTTTTTGTACACATTATCATTTGTTTGGCCCCCTCCCTCTTCTTTGTGTAACTTTTTATGTAGCCGTTACTCTTGCAACCGCGAACGAATGTGTAGAGGTCTTGGCCTTTCTGTCTTCTTACAGTTCCCACTTCCAGTTCCCTATTACTTCCCTTTCGTGTGTTGCTCTCTTGTCGCCGCTCATCGCTAGTATCTACTTCCTTGGCTCGTCTCCCCACTGTGGTAGACCTTGGCGTGTCTCCCTACTGTGGTAGACCTTGGCTCGTCTCCCCACTGTGGTAGACCTTGGCTCGTCTCCCCACTGTGGTAGACCTTGGCTCGTCTCCCCACTGTGGTAGACCTTGGCTCGTCTCCCCACTGTGGTAGACCTTGGCTCGTCTCCCCACTGTGGTAGACCTTGGCTCGTCTCCCCACTGTGGTAGACCTTGGCTCGTCTTCCCACTGTGGTAGACCTTGGCTCGTCTTCCCACTGTGGTAGACCTTGGCTCGTCTCAACACTGTGGTAGACCTTGGCTCGTCTCAACACTGTGGTAGACCTTGGCTCGTCTCCCCACTGTGGTAGACCTTGGCTCGTCTCCCCACTGTGGTAGACCTTGGCTCGTCTCAACACTGTGGTAGACCTTGGCTCGTCTCCCCACTGTGGTAGACCTTGGCTCGCCTCCCCACTGTGGTAGACCTTGGCTCGTCTTCCCACTGTGGTAGACCTTGGCTCGTCTCCCCACTGTGGTAGACCTTGGCTCGTCTCCCCACTGTGGTAGACCTTGGCTCGTCTCCCCACTGTGGTAGACCTTGGCTCGTCTCCCCACTGTGGTAGACCTTGGCTCGTCTTCCCACTGTGGTAGACCTTGGCTCGTCTCAACACTGTGGTAGACCCTGGCTCGTCTCCCCTCTGTGGTAGACCTTGGCTCGTCTCCCCACTGTGGTAGACCTTGGCTCGTCTCAACACTGTGGTAGACCTTGGCTCGTCTTCCCACTGTGGTAGACCTTGGCTCGTCTTCCCACTGTGGTAGACCTTGGCTCGTCTCAACACTGTGGTAGACCTTGGCTCGTCTCCCCACTGTGGTAGACCTTGGCTCGTCTCCCCACTGTGGTAGACCTTGGCTCGTCTCAACACTGTGGTAGACCTTGGCTCGTCTCAACACTGTGGTAGACCTTGGCTCGTCTCAGCACTGTGGTAAACTGCTCACAGTTCTCCAGCTACAATCACTATAAATCGGCTTCTTCCGTCTCCTGTTTCAGTCTTGCCAGATACTTTTTCTTCCAAGAATTCCTATCCGGCTCCGAGTTTGTCATTTTTCACTTGTTTCCTGTTTCCCCTGCAGTCATCTCTTAAGTATTTTCGTGCTTTCTCCCTACTTTTATCTTATTCTTCCTACTGTTGTGTGTTAGTTCCTTCGTGTCTCAGGGAGCGGCGGGAAATCCTCTTCCCAGAACAGGTTTGCTGGAGCGACCGCAGCCTCAGAGCAGCCGGCAGCCTGATGCCCCAACAGGCCACACCGAAAACATGTTCTCGGTTGCCGGGCATAGTACACCCGGACATAGAATCAAAGATGACAGACTAAAGATTGAATGTCCGCAGGCGCATCCCTAGGGTACGAATATTGGTCTGCTTATTGGTAAATTCAGTAGAATTTCTGGTTGCAATTCTTATACCATGTCGTAGCTCAGTCGATCAAGGCAGCGTCTGGGATGCTCTTGGACGTAGGTTCGAATCCTTGTCACGGCCCTTGTGAATTTGTTCATAATTTGTATTTTTGTAGCAGTACTTATTAACTACATTGATGCTGTGCAAAAATTTTGCTAATTAACATTTTTCCTACAGTGACAAGATCAATAATTTTGCATAGACTAAGCAGTCACAGTTCAGCTGTACAGGCCAGTTGTTCCATAGACCAATACATTTGCTCTCGGAGAGATATATATTTGTAACAGCTGTCATCGTTTAATTTACTGTATTTTCACAATCCTTGATATGTTATCCATAATGTATGGAGAGTTGTTATGCAGAAATGAATGCGGGAAATAAAGACACAAAGTTGCCAATTGATTTACTACTAAAGAAAACAAAAGTGATTGTGTTACATAAGTTACCAACTTTAGATTTTGTTAAAGTTAAAGACAGTGATCTTGTGTTCCTTCTGAGACACAACCTCTAGCCCAGCTGGGAGCAGCTTGTGAAGGTCTTCCTTTTGCCGTTGTAGAAGTTGCTGTTCCTTAGACTGTTGCTTCTAAAGGAACTATTTTCACTGTTCTTTGTTTTCATTGTTTTTACTGAAGGGATGTAGATGTAAACATTGCAAAGGATGTTATAACCAAAAATGTATCAAGTATTTGAAACTCGATTAATTTTTCCTTTCCAATTAAAGATACGAAATCTGAAATAGTTGCTAGGGTGTTTTTCTAAGATTTCGCCTCAGTGGTTCTGTAATGAGTTCTGATGGTTATTTGACGTCTTGGTGGTGTTCGACGCCTTGGTGGTGTTCGATACCTTGGTGGTGTTCGATGTCCTGGTGGTGTTTTTAACGTCCAGCTTTAGTGAGACAGTCCTGTATCAGCTGACTCTGTAAGCGGAACAATATAAATGTTAATGCACTGAACACAAATGAACACTGTCAACTGTGCAAATGATGTCTAAAACAGTCATGTGACTTGAGGGGCTGAATAACAATGCTAGATGCTGCGAGACGCTACATACTGGACACTTGTCATAGGTGAACAGTTGGGAAATATCTCACTGGTTGATTAAATTATGAGGCGGGACTCAGGCACTCAAGATCACATATTTAGAAAAAAAAGGTGTTTTATCCTACAATGTTGTTTATACAGACTGGCGCTCATGCTATACTTACAATGTTAGAGCTCTTTTTGAAGCAAGTAATAGTTTCCTGGACCTTACTGCAGATGGTGTCGTTGGAGTCTAACAGGCCAATCACATAGTTGTGGTACGTTTTAGCATCAGCTGTCAAAAGAAGAAACTAGTTACTAATTTTGCTGAGAATTATTGGGTACTTTATGATTCTCTTGCTGTAACAGTGAGTTAAAATATATTTATATATATATATATATATATATATATATATAATATATATATATAATGTATATATATATACACATAGTAGCACTAGAGCAGCTCTAGCTACCTTAGAGCTACTCTATCTACTCCTCAGGGACCGAGTCGACGCCACCATACTCACTCATGCTGGATGCAGGCACGGTGACGCCTGTCACTGATTGCAAGCAGTCAGCCGAGGCTTGAATGATGGCCTGGGAGTTGGAACCGGTCATGATATCATCCTTGCAAGTTTTGATTAGTTGTTTATTAGCCTTGCAATAGGCCTCGGTCTTTCCCAGGTCAGTGCACAGCTGTTTCTCTGTAGGGAGAGGGAGTGATTGATTTTAACAGTGGATTGAATGAAGGCCCTCAACCCCTGTGTAGACCACAGGGAGGGAGAGTGAGGTTATATCCGCTACATTCTCCAGCTTCTCTATCAAAAGTCTTCTACACAACTTTTTTATATTTGGAAACATTTACAAAGTAACAACGAGTCATATAGCAGAGTTCGTGTTACATTTACGTTCTTGCAAAACAGCTAAACCTTTGGTTAAGTTCTTCCTCTTTGTAATGTCAACTTACTGAAGTCTTCCCCTTGTGCAGCAGTGAAGCATTTTCCCAAGGGGAAGGCGCCTGGCCCGGGTGGACCGCCTGGACCGCCTGGGCCGCCTGGGCCGCCTGGGCCGCCTGGACCGCCTGTGCTAGCCGCAGTTGTAGTCCCGGCTACCAGCATGGCCAGAGCCACCGTCACCATCACAGAGGTCATCGGGTTCATGATGGAAGTGCTGGGGGAAGACAGATGAGTTTTGATGTTAGTGCAGCAATGTTCACTTGTTGTTTATTTAGGGGCCCCGACGTCAGTGTGTATGCACCTCTCAACGCCTCCGAGAGGACCTCGTTCTCACCGCGGCGGAGATCTTTGAAAATGTCTTTATCGTCGGAAGTGTCTCACCGGCTGACATCCTGGAGACCAGAGAAGGTGTTCACTTGCTCTTCTCCAGAGACCTGGACGTAGAGGAGCTATTCGCCGCCTCCACCACGACCACCCTACTAGACGCCGGCCTCACCCTCACTCCTCCACGACACTACCTGGCGGACACGACTGTGTTTGCCAGACACATCAGCGCATTGGTCTCCGCCCTCAGCGACGACGACATTCTCGCCAGCATCAACGACCTGAACCCGACGCTGACCGCGGTAGTGGCCAAGACCAGCACCAACTCCAACAACACCAGCAGACCAACACTGAAAGTGACCTTCAGCACGGTCATCGAAGTGACCCACTGCACAGAACACGGACTTGAGTGCGCCGGAATCACCATTCCACCTGGCCAAGTGACCAAGGAACGATACACGGAGCTCCACAAGTGCTACAGATACTTCCACTACACCAGGAAGTGCAGTGTCTGCGTCCAGGAGCACCTCTACACAGCCTGTTCATCCTCCCACCGAAGCTGCCTACTCTACAATGGCTCACACACTGCAATCACGCATGACTGTCTCCACTGGCAGGAGGAAATAAAAAGGATGCCGGCAAACACTACCTCACCTCAGCCCATTTAGCCAACCCGCCTACGTCCCTGGCCTTGTCAGGGAAAACACCTGGGGAAGCTGCTGCTCCCTCACCACCGCCTGGCCCCTCGCCTCTGCAACCCTCACTACCCCCAACCAAGTCAGCAGTTATCACCAACAACACCCTCCTGATGGTACTTCTACACCTCGCTGACAAATTGGCGGACAACGACGTCAACCTATAACATCAACCGACTGGTCACCGCAAATGGACTACCGACGGTGACGGTAACCGGTGACCTCCGAGCTCCTCCAGCTGCGGCCGGCCCGGCGTTCGACCCCGCAACAGGCCCCACAACCAGTCCGGTAACAGGGACGCCATCCACCCTGGCTGCCCCTGCCAACGAAAATATTACCGAAGACGACGACGGACCGCCCAAAACTCCCACAACCGACACCAGGAAGCTCTCAACAGCGAAGACAAAAATACTTGCCATGTGCTCTTCATTCCGCCCAGCGAGTTCAGTGGCAACGCACACACCAATCGAAAGCTGGTCCACACGTAACAATAAAATCAGCCGGAACAAATACCCGCACTCCACGTATGTCCACACCAACACCATGACTCCAACACTGACCTCCCCATTCTGAAGAAAGAATATCGCTACCCAGAATGCCACCGCAAATTCCCAGACGGACAAATGCCATTCCTCGAAAAAGACGACGATCCTGATGGTACCAAACTACCGAGGTTGTACTGTTCAAGTATAAAGCATCGCCTTGTACATTAAACTGCAACCTGGCGACCAAGGTTGTTTATATATACGGGCCATAAGACCCCATCCATCCACAGATCTCCAGTATCAGGTACTGATAATGACTAAAAAACCTCCTATTATCCATCCCACCTTTTGAATGACTTAGTCTTTATCAATCAATCTGCCAGGAGAGCCCCAGTTATGCTGTGGAGTCTTGGGCTCAGTTCCCATCACCCGCTGGTGTCTGCCCGGCCACACCATGTCATGAAGACTACCAGTAGTCAGCGCTGATGACTATTAATATCAGTGATAACTTAAGTATTCAGATGGAACAACCTGTATGTGTACTGTGTCTTAATGTAAACTCAGTTGTAACGTGGCATAGAAAAATAACATAATAAACACGGAACTATTACAACACGTATGATTAGCAGAATGAATTTAATATAAAAGGTTGGACACAGTGCGCTGATTCTTCCGTGAATGAAGCCGAAGAGCTTCAATATTTATCAATACTCAGGAATACTTGCGTGGTCCAGCACACTGGTAATGACACGACTCGCCTGCAGAAGCAATGTTGCAGTTGAAAACGTTACCTGTAGCAACGAGTCTTTCTCTCTCCAAGACAGGAGCTTAATGGTAAGAAGTAGCTGAAGAGGGAGCTCACCTGTACGTAGAGCGAGACAAGGCAAGAGGATGTGTGCAGGAGAAGCAGCCGGGTCCTTCTTATATACCCCTGGAGAACGCCTCGCACGATCGACCAGCGTCGATACAAATGACTGCCGGCTTCTGGGGACGTCGTCATGATGACCAGCGAGTTTCAACGGTCGCCGCATCCTGTTGCTGGCTGGTTCTGTCCCTTTTGGTCGATAAGCAGCTTTTGCTCACATCCAATTTTGGAGATAGTAGCAAGTCCTTCGATTTAGCGTTCAATAAGTTAACATTTTATTCTTTCAAATTAAATCGTAATATGACAGGGTTCCATGCTGAATACTGTGGTAAGGACCTTGGGTCTGGTTTGAACGCTTGAGGGCTCTAATTACCTCCCATCGCTCGCCCGAGTGGGGAACTTAGGTATGAGAGAGAACAGGTTTGGGATATAACGTAGGGAGCTTGTAGCCGGTAACACTAGGATTTTGACCTTCAGTCCCTCCAGTCTCCTTAATGTTATGGCAAGATCTCACACGTATCTTAGGGCTGCTATAAGCTTTGAATAAAGGAGAAGGGTAACATCTGCTCCGTCCCTGGACTTACAGATTATTAACTGTTCGATAACCTGGTGATCTTGAGTCTTCTCTTACACTGCCTTATGTTGGGGGGTAGTGAGTGTGGCCCTGCGTACTTCAGACCTGTGGCCAAACTTTCCTCGTTATCTAGATAAACTAGAACACAAGAACTACCCGTAGTTTTACTTGCTTAGTACTAAGGAATTGAAGTAGAATCTCGTCTGCATTCCAGCACCTCGCATTCCTGGACACTTCATGCCAGGCCGGCACTGTAAGGCAGCTACTCATGATACTCAGCCACTGCTACTCACCTCCGCATGAACCAGGGCAGTGACCTCACCTTCATTAGGTTACCTGGCAACCAGATTCTTTTTTTCCTCAAAGCACTTCCTGTTAAACCATTGATTAATGTCCTTGGCTGTTTTGCCTCTTAAAGGCGGAATGAGTCTTCATTCAGGTCCTTTGTGTTGACTCCTGTAGTGCATGTTTTGTGTTTTCTTTCCATCATAGTTCACTTTACCGTAACATTCACTCCAGAAATTCACTCGCCTTCTGATAATCAAGTTTTTGAGTTTACCGAATGCTTACCAGAAATGGCTCACCAGATACTTAGATTAGTCGCTGAAGCTTCAGCGTTCTAGCAAGCTCGGCATCTCATGTATTTAAATTTTATGAATAGGCTGAGGATGTTTTGTCTTCAAGGTCCCTTATCATTAGCTTTATCTCTTCAATCTTTCAAATGCTTCTTCTTTTTACATTCATTATTAAACCTTGCCAGCTGATGGAGTTCTTTTCGGTCACTAGCTTCTACCATCTTTGTTTTTCAACGTTTCCTTCCCTTTTATCTTGTCAATTGTTTTCCTTCCAATTTGGATATAATTGAAGTCTCCCATTACTAGTAGCTGTGATCTAAATCTGCGATGTTTTTGGCAGCCCCTTTAAAGAATATTTATACGAGTTCTTGCTGTTTAGATTGTCTGTGGTTCTCTTCTTGGAGAAATATATATATATTGCGACCAGACTCCCCCATCACCTGCACGAAAGTTCTGTCAAACAGACATCCAGCGGTGACAAGCTTAGGTCTCGTGGCCCTAAGCTTAAATGTTTTATAGTTGGTGGGACGGGTTTTGATTGGTGATGGTTGTTGAGAGGCTCATAAGTTTGGTTCGGGGAGGATCTGGAGTTTGTGAAATGGCTTAATGTTCTTTGTCAGACTTGGTCGCTGATTGTGGCTCTCTACATTATGTATTTTTTGTACACATTATCATTTGTTTGGCCCCCTCCCTCTTCTTTGTGTAACTTTTTATGTAGCCGTTACTCTTGCAACCGCGAACGAATGTGTAGAGGTCTTGGCCTTTCTGTCTTCTTACAGTTCCCACTTCCAGTTCCCTATTACTTCCCTTTCGTGTGTTGCTCTCTTGTCGTCGCTCATCGCTAGTATCTACTTCCTTGGCTCGTCTCCCCACTGTGGTAGACCTTGGCTCGTCTCCCCACTGTGGTAGACCTTGGCTCGTCTCCCCACTGTGGTAGACCTTGGCTCGTCTTCCCACTGTGGTAGACCTTGGCTCGTCTCCCCACTGTGGTAGACCCTGGCTCGTCTCCCCACTGTGGTAGACCCTGGCTCGTCTCCCCACTGTGGTAGACCCTGGCTCGTCTCCCCACTGTGGTAGACCCTGGCTCGTCTCCCCACTGTGGTAGACCTTGGCTCATCTCCCCACTGTGGTAGACCTTGGCTCGTCTCCCCACTGTGGTAGACCTTGGCTCATCTCCCCACTGTGGTAGACCTTGGCTCGTCTCCCCACTGTGGTAGATCTTGGCTCGTCTCCCCACTGTGGTAAACCCTGGCTCGTCTCCCCACTGTGGTAGATCTTGGCTCGTCTCCCCACTGTGGTAGACCTTGGCTCGTCTCCCCACTGTGGTAGATCTTGGCTCGTCTCCCCACTGTGGTAGATCTTGGCTCGTCTCCCCACTGTGGTAGACCCTGGATCGTCTCCCCACTAAGGTAGACCTTGGCTCGTCTCCCCACTGTGGTAGACCCTGGTTCGTCTCCCCATCTGTGGTAGACCTTGGCTCGTCTCCCTACTGTGGTAGGCCTTGGCTCGTCTCCGCACTGTGGTAGACCTTGGCTCGTCTCCCCATCTGTGGTAGACCTTGGCTCGTCTCCCCATCTGTGGTAGACCTTGGCTCGTCTCCCCACTGTGGTAGACCCTGGCTCGTCTCCCTACTGTGGTAGGCCTTGGCTCGTCTCCCCACTGTGGTAGACCTTGGCTCGTCTCCCCACTGTGGTAGACCTTGGCTCGTCTCCCCACTGTGGTAGATCTTGGCTCGTCTCCCCACTGTGGTAGACCTTGGCTCGTCTCCCCACTGTGGTAGACCCTGGCTCGTCTCCCCACTGTGGTAGACCCTGGCTCGTCTCCCCACTGTGGTAGACCTTGGCTCGTCTCCCCACTGTGGTAGACCCTGGCTCGTCTCAACACTGTGGTAGACCTTGGCTCGTCTCAACACTGTGGTAGACCTTGGCTCGTCTCCCCACTGTGGTAGACCTTGGCTCGTCTCCCCACTGTGGTAGACCTTGGCTCGTCTCCCCACTGTGGTAGACCTTTTCTCGTCTCCCCACTGTGGTAGATCTTGGCTCGTCTCTCCACTGTGGTAGACCCTGGCTCGTCTCCCCACTGTGGTAGACCTTGGCTCGTCTCCCCACTGTGGTAGATCTTGGCTCGTCTCCCTACTGTGGTAGACCCTGGCTCGTCTCCCCACTGTGGTAGACCTTGGCTCGTCTCCCCACTGTGGTAGACCTTGGCTCGTCTCCCCACTGTGGTAGACCCTGGCTCGTCTCCCCATCTGTGGTAGACCTTGGCTCGTCTCCCTACTGTGGTAGACCCTGGCTCGTCTCCCCACTGTGGTAAACCTTGGCTCGTCTCCCCACTGTGGTAAACCTTGGCTCGTCTCCCCACTGTGGTAAACCTTGGCTCGTCTCCCCATCTGTGGTAGACCCTGGCTCGTCTCCCCACTGTGGTAGACCCTGGCTCGTCTCCCCACTGTGGTAAACCTTGGCTCGTCTCCCCACTGTGGTAGACCCTGGCTCGTCTCCGCACTGTGGTAGACCCTGGCTCGTCTCCGCACTGTGGTAGACCTTGGCTCGTCTCCCCACTGTGGTAGACCTTGGCTCGTCTCCCCACTGTGGTAGACCTTGGTTCGTCTCCCCACTGTGGTAGACCCTGGCTCGTGTCCCAACTGTGGTAAACTACTCACAGTTCTCCAGCTACAATCAGTATAAATCGGCTTCTTCCGTCTCCTGTTACAGTCTTGCCAGATACGTTTTCTTCCAAGAATTCCTATCCGGCTCCGAGTTTGTCATTTTTCACTTGTTTCCTCTTGTGCCTGCAGTCATCTCTTAAGTATTTTCGTGCTTTCTCCCTACTTTTATCTTATTCTTCCTACTGTTGTGTGTTAGTTCCTTCGTGTCTCAGGGAGCGGCGGGAAATCCTCTTTCCAGAACAGGTTTGCTGGAGCGACCGCAGCCTCAGAGCAGCCGGCAGCCTGATGCCCCAACAGGCCACACCGAAAACATGTTCTCGGTTGCCGGGCATAGTACACCCGGACGTAGAATCAAAGATGACAGACTAAAGATTGAATGTCCGCAGGCGCATCCCTAGGGTACGAATATTGGTCTGCTTATTGGTAAATTCAGTAGAATTTCTGGTTGCAATTCTTATACCATGTCGTAGCTCAGTCGATCAAGGCAGCGTCTGGGATGCTCTTGGACGTAGGTTCGAATCCTTGTCACGGCCCTTGTGAATTTGTTCATAATTTGTATTTTTGTAGCAGTACTTATTAACTACATTGGTGCTGTGCAAAAATTTTGCTAATTAACATTTTTCCTACAGTGACAAGATCAATAATTTTGCATAGACTAAGCAGTCACAGTTCAGCTGTACAGGCCAGTTGTTCCATAGACCAATACATTTGCTCTCGGAGAGATATATATTTGTAACAGCTGTCATCGTTTAATTTACTGTATTTTCACAATCCTTGATATGTTATCCATAATGTATGGAGAGTTGTTATGCAGAAATGAATGCGGGAAATAAAGACACAAAGTTGCCAATTGATTTACTACTAAAGAAAACAAAAGTGATTGTGTTACATAAGTTACCAACTTTAGATTTTGTTAAAGTTAAAGACAGTGATCTTGTGTTCCTTCTGAGACACAACCTCTAGCCCAGCTGGGAGCAGCTTGTGAAGGTCTTCCTTTTGCCGTTGTAGAAGTTGCTGTTCCTTAGACTGTTGCTTCTAAAGGAACTATTTTCACTGTTCTTTGTTTTCATTGTTTTTACTGAAGGGATGTAGATGTAAACATTGCAAAGGATGTTATAACCAAAAATGTATCAAGTATTTGAAACTCGATTAATTTTTCCTATCCAATTAAAGATACGAAATCTGAAATAGTTGCTAGGGTGTTTTTCTAAGATTTCGCCTCAGTGGTTCTGTAATGAGTTCTGATGGTTATTTGACGTCTTGGTGGTGTTCGACGCCTTGGTGGTGTTCGATACCTTGGTGGTGTTCGACGCCTTGGTGGTGTTCGATACCTTGGTGGTGTTCGATGTCCTGGTGGTGTTTTTAACGTCCAGCTTTAGTGAGACAGTCCTGTATCAGCTGACTCTGTAAGCGGAACAATATAAATGTTAATGCACTGAACACAAATGAACACTGTCAACTGTGCAAATGATGTCTAAAACAGTCATGTGACTTGAGGGGCTGTATAACAATGCTAGATGCTGCGAGACGCTACATACTGGGCGCTTCTCATAGGTGAACAGTTGGGAAATATCTCACTGGTTGATTAAATTATGAGGCGGGACTCAGGCACTCAAGATCACATATTTAGAAAAAAAAAGGTGTTTTATCCTACAATGTTGTTTATACAGACTGGCGCTCATGCTATACTTACAATGTTAGAGCTCTTTTTGAAGCAAGTAATAGTTTCCTGGACCTTACTGCAGATGGTGTCGTTGGAGTCTAACAGGCCAATCACATAGTTGTGGTACGTTTTAGCATCAGCTGTCAAAAGAAGAAACTAGTTACTAATTTTGCTGAGAATTATTGGGTACTTTATGATTCTCTTGCTGTAACAGTGAGTTAAAATATATATATATATATATATATATATATATATATATATATATATATATATATATATATATATATATGTATATATATATATATGTATATATATATACACATAGTAGCACTAGAGCAGCTCTAGCTACCTTAGAGCTACTCTATCTACTCCTCAGGGACTGAGTCGACGCCACCATACTCACTCATGCTGGATGCAGGCACGGTGACGCCTGTCACTGATTGCAAGCAGTCAGCCGAGGCTTGAATGATGGCCTGGGAGTTGGAACCGGTCATGATATCATCCTTGCAAGTTTTGATTAGTTGTTTATTAGCCTTGCAATAGGCCTCGGTCTTTCCCAGGTCAGTGCACAGCTGTTTCTCTGTAGGGAGAGGGAGTGATTGATTTTAACAGTGGATTGAATGAAGGCCCTCAACCCCTGTGTAGACCACAGGGAGGGAGAGTGAGGTTATATCCGCTACATTCTCCAGCTTCTCTATCAAAAGTCTTCTACACAACTTTTTTATATTTGGAAACATTTACAAAGTAACAGTGAGTCATATAGCAGAGTTTGTGTTACATTTACGTTCTTGCGAAACAGCTAAACCTTTGGTTAAGTTCTTCCTCTTTGTAATGTCAACTTACTGAAGTCTTCCCCTTGTGCAGCAGTGAAGCATTTTCCCAAGGGGAAGGCGCCTGGCCCGGGTGGACCGCCTGGACCGCCTGGGCCGCCTGGGCCGCCTGGGCCGCCTGGATCGCCTGTGCTAGCCGCAGTTGTAGTCCCGGCTACCAGCATGGCCAGAGCCACCGTCACCATCACAGATGTCATCGGGTTCATGATGGAAGTGCTGGGGGAAGACAGATGAGTTTTGATGTTAGTGCAGCAATGTTCACTTGTTGTTTATTTAGGGGCCCCGACGTCAGTGTGTCTACACCTCTCAACGCCTCCGAGAGGACCTCGTTCTCACCGCGGCGGAGATCTTTGAAAAGGTCTTTATCGTCGGAAGTGTCTCACCGGCTGACATCCTGGAGACCAGAGAAGGTGTTCACTTGCTCTTCTCCAGAGACCTGGACCTAGAGGAGCTATTCGCCGCCTCCACCACGACCACCCTACTAGACGCCGGCCTCACCCTCACTCCTCCACGACACTACCTGGCGGACACGACTGTGTTTGCCAGACACATCAGCGCATGGGTCTCCGCCCTCAGCGACGACGACATTCTCGCCAGCATCAACGCCCTGAACCCGACGCTGACCGCGGTAGTGGCCAAGACCAGCACCAACTCCAACAACACCAGCAGACCAACACTGAAAGTGACCTTCAGCACGGTCATCGAAGTGACCCACTGCACAGAACACGGACTTGAGTGCGCCGGAATCACCATTCCACCTGGCCAAGTGACCAAGGAACGATACACGGAGCTCCACAAGTGCTGCAGATACTTCCACTACACCAGGAAGTGCAGTGTCTGCGTCCAGGAGCACCTCTACACAGCCTGTTCATCCTCCCACCAAAGCTGCCTACTCTACAATGGCTCACACACTGCAATCACGCATGACTGTCTCCAACGGCAGGAGGAAATAAAAAGGATGCCGGCAAACACTACCTCACCTCAGCCCATTTAGCCAACCCGCCTATGTCCCCGGCCTTGTCAGAGAAAACACCTGGGGAAGCTGCTGCTCCCTCACCACCGCCTGGCCCCTCGCCTCTGCAACCCTCACTACCCCCAACCAAGTCTGCAGTTATCACCAACAACACCCTCCTGATGGTACTTCTACACCTCGCCGACAAATTGGCGGACAACGACGTCAACCTATAACATCAACCGACTGGTCACCGCAAATGGACTACCGACGGTGACGGTAACCGGTGACCTCCGAGCTCCTCCAGCTGCGGCCGGCCCGGCGTTCGACCTCACAACAGGCCCCACAACCAGTCCGGTAACAGGGACGCCATCCACCCTGGCTGCCCCTGCCAACGAAAATATCACCGAAGACGACGACGGACCGCCCAAAACTCCCACAACCGACACCAGGAAGCTCTCCACAGCGAAGACAAAAGTACTTGCCATGTGCTCTTCATTCCGCCCAGCGAGTTCAGTGGCAACGCACACACCAGACGAAAGCTGGTCCACACGTAACAATAAAATCAGCCGGAACAAATACCCGCACTCCACGTATGTCCACACCAACACCATGACTCCAACACTGACCTCCCCATTCTGAAGAAAGAATATCGCGACCCAGAATGCCACCGTAATTTCCCAGACGGACAAATGCCATTCCTCGAAAAGGACGACGATCCTGATGGTACCAAACTACCGAGGTTGTACTGTTCAAGTATAAAGCATCGCCTTGCACATTAAACTGCAACCTGGCGACCAAGGTTGTTTATATATACGGGCCATAAGACCCCATCCATCCACAGATCTCCAGTATCAGGTACTGATAATGACTCTAAAAAACCTCCACTTACCCATGCCACCTTTTGAATGACTTAGTCTTTATCAATCAATCTGCCAGGAGAGCCCCAGTTATGCTGTGGAGACTGGGGCTCAGTTCCCATCACCCGCTGGTGTCTGCCCGGCCACACTGCAACATGTCATGAAGACTACCAGTAGTCAGCGTTGATGACTATTAATATCAGTGATAACTTAAGTATTCAGATGGAACAACCTGTATGTGTACTGTGTCTTAATGTAAACTCAGTTGTAACGTGGCATAGAAAAATAACATAATAAACACGGAACTATTACAACACGTATGATTAGCAGAATGAATTTAATATAAAAGGTTGGACACAGTGCGCTGATTCTTCCGTGAATGAAGCCGAAGAGCTTCAATATTTATCAATACTCAGGAATACTTGCGTGGTCCAGCACACTGGTAATGACATGACTCGCCTGCAGAAGCAATGTTGCAGTTGAAAACGTTACCTGTAGCAGCGAGTCTTTCTCTCTCCAAGACAGGAGCTTAATGGTAAGAAGTAGCTGAAGAGGGAGCTCACCTGTACGTAGAGCGAGACAAGGCAAGAGGATGTGTGCAGGAGAAGCAGCCGGGTCCTTCTTATATACCCCTGGAGAACGCCTCGCACGATCGACCAGCGTCGATACAAATGACTGCCGGCTTCTGGGGACGTCGTCATGATGACCAGCGAGTTTCAACGGTCGCCGCATCCTGTTGCTGGCTGGTTCTGTCCCTTTTGGTCGATAAGCAGCTTTTGCTCACATCCAATTTTGGAGATAGTAGCAAGTCCTTCGATTTAGCGTTCAATAAGTTAACATTTTATTCTTTCAAATTAAATCGTAATATGACAGGGTTCCATGCTGAATACTGTGGTAAGGACCTTGGGTCTGGTTTGAACGCTTGAGGGCTCTAATTACCTCCCATCGCTCGCCCGAGTGGGGAAGTTAGGTATGAGAGAGAACAGGTTTGGGATATAACGTAGGGAGCTTGTAGCCGGTAACACGAGGATATGACCTTCATTCCCTCCAGTCTCCTTAATGTTATGGCAAGATTTCACACGTCTCTTAGGGCTGCTATAAGCTTTGAATAAAGGAGAAGGGTAACATCTGCTCCGTCCCTGGACTTACAGATTATTAACTGTTCGATAACCTGGTGATCTTGAGTCTTCTCTTACACTGCCTGGTGTTGGGGGGTAGTGAGTGTGGCCCTGCGTACTTCAGACCTGTGGCCAAACTTTCCTCGTTATCTAGATAAACTAGAACACAAGAACTACCCGTAGTTTTACTTGCTTAGTACTAAGGAATTGAAGTAGAATCTCGTCTGCATTCCAGCACCTCGCATTCCTGGATACTTCATGCCAGGCCGGCACTGTAAGGTAGCTACTCATGATACTCAGCCACTGCCACTTACCTCCGCATGAACCAGGGCAGTGACCTCACCTTCATTAGGTTACCTGGCAGTCAGATTCTTTTTTTCCTCAAAGCACTTCCTGTTAAACCATTGATTAATGTCCTTGGCTGTTTTGCCTCTTAAAGGAGGAATGAGTCTTCATTCAGGTCCTTTGTGTTTACTCATGTAGTGCATGTTTTGTGTTTTCTTTCCATCATAGTTCACTTTACCGTAACATTCACTCCAGAAATTCACTCGCCTTCTGTTAATCAAGTTTTTGAGTTTACCGAATGCTTACCAGAAATGGCTCACCAGATACTTGGATTAGTCGCCGAAGCTTCAGCGTTCTAGCAACCTCGGCATCTCATGTATTTAAATTTTATGAATAGGCTGAGGATGTTTTGTCTTCAAGGTCCCTTATCATTAGCTTTATCTCTTCTATCTTTCAAATGCTTCTTCTTTTTACATTCATTATTAAACCTTGCCAGCTGATGGAGTTCTTTTCTGTCACTAGCTTCTACCATCTTTGTTTTTCAACGTTTCCTTCCCTTTTATCTTGTCAATTGTTTTCCTTCCAATTTGGATATAATTGAAGTCTCCCATTACTAGTAGTTGTGATCTAAATCTGCGATGTTTTTGGCAGCCCCTTTAAAGAATATTTATATGAGTTCTTGCTGTTTAGATTGTCTGTGGTTCTCTTCTTGGAGAAATATATATATATTGCGACCAGACTCCCCCTTCACCTGCACAAAAGTTCTGTCAAACAGACATCCAGCGGTGACAAGCTTAGGTCTCGTGGCCCTAAGCTTAAATGCTTTATGGTTGGTGGGACGGGTTTTGATTGGTGATGGTTGTTGAGAGACTCATAAGTTTGGTTCGGGGAGGATCTGGAGTTTGTGAAATGGTTTAATGTTCTTTGTCAGACTTGGTCGCTACATTATGTATTTTTTTGTACATATTATCATTTTTTTTGCCCCCTCCCTCTTCTTTGTGTAACTTTTTATGTAGCCGTTACTCTTGCAACCGCGAACGAATGTGAAGAGGTCTTGGCCTTTCTGTCTTCTTACAGTTCCCACTTCCAGTTCCCTATTACTTCCCTTTCGTGTGTTGCTCTCTTGTCGCCGCTCATCGCTAGTATCTACTTCTTTGGCTCGTCTCCCCCACTGTGGTAGACCTTGGCTCGTCTCCCCACTGTGGTAGACCTTGGCTCGTGTCGCCACTGTGGTAGACCTTGGCTCGTCTCCCCACTGTGGTAGACCCTGGCTCGTGTCCCCACTGTGGTAGACCTTGGCTCGTCTCCCCACTGTGGTAGACCTTGACTCGTCTTAACACTGTGGTAGACCTTGGCTCGTCTCCCCACTGTGGTAGACCTTGGCTCGTCTCCCCACTGTGGTAGACCTTGGCTCGTCTCCCCACTGTGGTAGACCTTGGCTCGTCTCCCCACTGTGGTAGACCTTGGCTCGTCTCCCCACTGTGGTAGACCTTGGCTCGTCTCCCCACTGTGGTAGACCCTGGCTCGTCTCCCCACTGTGGTAGACCCTGGCTCGTCTCCCCACTGTGGTAGACCCTGGCTCGTCTCCCCACTGTGGTAGACCCTGGCTCGTCTCCCCACTGTGGTAAACCTTGGCTCGTCTCCCCACTGTGGTAGACCCTGGCTCGTCTCCCCACTGTGGTAGACCCTAGCTCGTCTCCCCACTGTGGTAGACCTTGGCTCGTCTCCCCACTGTGGTAGACCCTGGCTCGTCTCCCCACTGTGGTAGACCTTGGCTCGTCTCCCCACTGTGGTAGACCTTGGCTCGTCTCCCCACTGTGGTAGATCTTGGCTCGTCTCCCCACTGTGGTAGACCTTGGCTCGTCTCAACACTGTGGTAAACTACTCACAGTTCTCCAGCTACAATCGGTATAAATCGGCTTCTTCCGTCTCCTGTTACAGTCTTGCCAGATACGTTTTCTTCCAAGAATTCCTATCCGGCTCCGAGTTTTTCATTTTTCACTTGTTTCCTCTTTCCCCTGCAGTCATCTCTTAAGTATTTTCGTGCTTTCTCCCTACTTTTATCTTATTCTTCCTACTGTTGTGTGTTAGTTCCTTCGTGTCTCAGGGAGCGGCGGGAAATCCTCTTCCCAGAACAGGTTTGCTGGAGCGACCGCAGCCTCAGAGCAGCCGGCAGCCTGATGCCCCAACAGGCCACACCGAAAACATGTTCTCGGTTGCCGGGCATAGTACACCCGGACGTAGAATCAAAGATGACAGACTAAAGATTGAATGTCCGCAGGCGCATCCCTAGGGTACGAATATTGGTCTGCTTATTGGTAAATTCAGTAGAATTTCTGGTTGCAATTCTTATACCATGTCGTAGCTCAGTCGATCAAGGCAGCGTCTGGGATGCTCTCGGACGTAGGTTCGAATCCTTGTCACGGCCCTTGTGAATTTGTTCATAATTTGTATTTTTGTAGCAGTACTTATTAACTACATTGGTGCTGTGCAAAAATTTTGCTAATTAACATTTTTCCTACAGTGACAAGATCAATAATTTTGCATAGACTAAGCAGTCACAGTTCAGCTGTACAGGCCAGTTGTTCCATAGACCAATACATTTGCTCTCGGAGAGATATATATTTGTAACAGCTGTCATCGTTTAATTTACTGTATTTTCACAATCCTTGATATGTTATCCATAATGTATGGAGAGGTGTTATGCAGAAATGAATGCGGGAAATAAAGACACAAAGTTGCCAATTGATTTACTACTAAAGAAAACAAAAGTGATTGTGTTACATAAGTTACCAACTTTAGATTTTGTTAAAGTTAAAGACAGTGATCTTGTGTTCCTTCTGAGACACAACCTCTAGCCCAGCTGGGAGCAGCTTGTGAAGGTCTTCCTTTTGCCGTTGTTGAAGTTGCTGTTCCTTAGACTGTTGCTTCTAAAGGAACTATTTTCACTGTTCTTTGTTTTCATTGTTTTTACTGAAGGGATGTAGATGTAAACATTGCAAAGGATGTTATAACCAAAAATGTATCAAGTATTTGAAACTCGATTAATTTTTCCTTTCCAATTAAAGATACGAAATCTGAAATAGTTGCTAGGGTGTTTTTCTAAGATTTCGCCTCAGTGGTTCTGTAATGAGTTCTGATGGTTATTTGACGTCTTGGTGGTGTTCGACGCCTTGGTGGTGTTCGATACCTTGGTGGTGTTCGACGCCTTGGTGGTGTTCGATACCTTGGTGGTGTTCGATGTCCTGGTGGTGTTTTTAACGTCCAGCTTTAGTGAGACAGTCCTGTATCAGCTGACTCTGTAAGCGGAACAATATAAATGTTAATGCACTGAACACAAATGAACACTGTCAACTGTGCAAATGATGTCTAAAACAGTCATGTGACTTGAGGGGCTGTATAACAATGCTAGATGCTGCGAGACGCTACATACTGGACACTTGTCATAGGTGAACAGTTGGGAAATATCTCACTGGTTGATTAAATTATGAGGCGGGACTCAGGCACTCAAGATCACATATTTAGAAAAAAAAAGGTGTTTTATCCTACAATGTTGTTTATACAGACTGGCGCTCATGCTATACTTACAATGTTAGAGCTCTTTTTGAAGCAAGTAATAGTTTCCTGGACCTTACTGCAGATGGTGTCGTTGGAGTCTAACAGGCCAACCACATAGTTGTGGTACGTTTTAGCATCAGCTGTCAAAAGAAGAAACTAGTTACTAATTTTGCTGAGAATTATTGGGTACTTTATGATTCTCTTGCTGTAACAGTGAGTTAAAATATATATATATATATATATATATATATATATATATATATATATATATATATATATATATATATATATATGTATATGTATATGTATATATGTATATATGTATATATGTATATATATATATATATATATATATATATATATATACATATGTACATATGTATATATATATACACATAGTAGCACTAGAGCAGCTCTAGCTACCTTAGAGCTACTCTATCTACTCCTCAGGGACTGAGTCGACGCCACCATACTCACTCATGCTGGATGCAGGCACGGTGACGCCTGTCACTGATTGCAAGCAGTCAGCCGAGGCTTGAATGATAGCCTGGGAGTTGGAACCGGTCATGATATCATCCTTGCAAGTTTTGATTAGTTGTTTATTAGCCTTGCAATAGGCCTCGGTCTTTCCCAGGTCAGTGCACAGCTGTTTCTCTGTAGGGAGAGGGAATGATTGGTTTTAACAGTGGATTGAATGAAGGCCCTCAACCCCTGTGTAGACCACAGGGAGGGAGAGTGAGGTTATATCCGCTACATTCTCGAGCTTCTCTATCAAAAGTCTTCTACACAACTTTTTTTTATTTGGAAACATTTACAAAGTAACAACGAGTCATATAGCAGAGTTCGTGTTACATTTACGTTCTTGCAAAACAGCTAAACCTTTGGTTAAGTTCTTCCTCTTTGTAATGTCAACTTACTGAAGTCTTCCCCTTGTGCAGCAGTGAAGCATTTTCCCAAGGGGAAGGCGCCTGGCCCGGGTGGACCGCCTGGACCGCCTGGGCCGCCTGGGCCGCCTGTGCTAGCCGCAGTTGTAGTCCCGGCTACCAGCATGGCCAGAGCCACCGTCACCATCACAGATGTCATCGGGTTCATGATGGAAGTGCTGGGGGAAGACAGATGAGTTTTGATGTTAGTGCAGCAATGTTCACTTGTTGTTTATTTAGGAGCCCCGACGTCAGTGTGTCTACACCTCTTAACGCCTCCGAGAGGACCTCGTTCTCACCGCGGCGGAGATCTTTGAAAATGGCCCCTACCGTCGGAAGTGTCTCACCGGCTGACATCCTGGAGACCAGAGAAGGTGTTCACTTGCTCTTCTCCAGAGACCTGGACCTAGAGGAGCTATTCGCCGCCTCCACCACGACCACCCTACTAGACGCCGGCCTCACCCCCACTCCTCCACGACGCTACCTGGCGGACACGACTGTGTTTGCCAGACACATCAGCGCCGCCCTCAGCGACGACGACATTCTCGCCAGCATCAACGACCTGAACCCGACGCTGACCGCGGTAGTGGCCAAGACCAGCACCAACAACACCCGCAGACTAACACTGAAAGTGACCTTCAGCACGGTCATCGAAGTGACCCACAGCACAGAACACGGACTTGAGTGCGCCGGAATCACCATTCTACCTGGCCAATGACCAAGGAACGATACACGGAGCTCCACAAGTGCTACAGATACTTCCACTACACCAGGAAGTGCAGTGTCTGCGTCCAGGAGCACCTCTACACAGCCTGTTCATCCTCCCACCAAAGCTGCCTACTCTACAATGGCTCACACACTGCAATCACGCATGACTGTCTCCACCGGCAGGAGGAAATAAAAAGGATGCCGGCAAACACTACCTCACCTCAGCCCATTTAGCCAACCCGCCTACGTCCCCGGCCTTGTCAGAGAAAACACCTGGGGAAGCTGCTGCTCCCTCACCACCGCCTGGCCCCTCGCCTCTGCAACCCTCACTACCCCCAACCAAGTCTGCAGTTATCACCAACAACACCCTCCTGACGATACTTCTACACCTCGCCGACAAATTGGCGGACAACGACGTCAACCTATAACATCAACCGACTGGTCACCGCAAATGGACTACCGACGGTGACGGTAACCGGTGACCTCCGAGCTCCTCCAGCTGCGGCCGGCCCGCGCGTTCGACCTCACAACAGGCCCCACAACCAGTCCGGTAACAGGGACGCCATCCACCCTGGCTGCCCCTGCCAACGAAAATATCACTGAAGACGACGACGGACCGCCCGAAACTCCCACAACCGACACCAGGAAGCTCTCCACAGCGAAGACAAAAGTACTTGCCATGTGCTCTTCATTCCGCCCAGCGAGTTCAGTGGCAACACACACATCAGACGAAAGCTGGTCCACATGTAACAATAAAATCAGCCAGAACAAATACCCGCACTCCACGTATGTCGACACCAACACCATGACTCCAACACTGACCTCCCCATTCTGAAGAAAGAATATCGCTACCCAGAATGCCACCGCAAATTCCCAGACGGACAAATGCCATTCCTCGAAAAGGACGACGATCCTGATGGTACCAAACTACCGAGGTTGTACTGTTCAAGTATAAAGCATCGCCTTGCACATTAAACTACAACCTGGCGACCAAGGTTGTTTATATATACGGGCCATAAGACCCCATCCATCCACAGATCTCCAGTATCAGGTACTGATAATGACTAAAAAACCTCCTATTACCCATGCCACCTTTTGAATGACTTAGTCTTTATCAATCAGTCTGCCAGGAGAGCCCCAGTTATGCTGTGGAGTCTTGGGCTCAGTTCCCATCACCCGCTGGTGTCTGCCCGGCCACACCGCAACATGTCATGAAGACTACCGGTGGTCAGCGTTGATGACTATTAACATCAGTGATAACTTAAGTATTCAAATGGAACAACCTGTATGTGTACTGTGTCTTAATGTAAACTTAGTTGTAACGTGGCATAGAAAAATAACATAATAAACACGGAACTATTACAACACGTACGATAAGCAGAATGAATTTAATATAAAAGGTTGGACACAGTGCGCTGATTCTTCCGTGAATGAAGCCGAAGAGCTTCAATATTTATCAATACTCAGGAATACTTGCGTGGTCCAGCACACTGGTAATGACATGACTCGCCTGCAGAAGCAATGTTGCAGTTGAAAACGTTACCTGTAGCAGCGAGTCTTTTTTCCCTCCAAGACAGGAGCTTAATGGTAAGAAGCAGCTGAAGAGGGAGCTCACCTGTACGTAGAGCGAGACAAGGCTAGAGGACGTGTGCAGGAGAAGCAGCCGGGTCCTTCTTATATACCCCTGGAGAACGCCTCGCACGATCGACCAGCGTCGATACAAATGACTGCCGGCTTCTGGGGACGTCGTCATGATGACCAGCGAGTTTCAACGGTCGCCGCATCCTGTTGCTGGCTGGTTCTGTCCCTTTTGGTCGATAAGCAGCTTTTGCTCTCATCCAATTTTGGAGATAGTAGCAAGCCCTTCGATTTAGCGTTCAATAAGTTAACATTTTATTCTTTCAAATTAAATCGTAATATGACAGGGTTCCATGCTGAATACTGTGGTAAGGACCTTAGGTCTGGCTTGAACGCTTGAGGGCTTTAATTACCTCCCATCGCTCGCCCGAGTGGGGAACTTAGGTATGAGAGAGAACAGGTTTGGGATATAACGTAGGGAGCTTGTAGCCGGTAACACGAGGATTTTGACCTTCAGTCCCTCCAGTCTCCTTAATGTTATGGCAAGATCTCACACGTATCTTAGGGCTTCTATAAGCTTTGAATAAAGGAGAAGGGCAACATCAGGTCTGTCCCTGGACTTACAGATTATTAGCTGTTCGATAACCTGGTAATCTTGAGTCTTCTCTTACACTGCCTGGTGTTGGGGGGTAGTGAGTGTGGCCCTGCGTACTTCAGACCTGTGGCCAAACTTTCCTCGTTATCTAGATAAACTAGAACACAAGAACTACCCGTAGTTTTACTTGCTTAGTACTAAGGAATTGAAGTAGAATCTCGTCTGCATTCCAGCACCTCGCATTCCTGGACACTTCATGCCAGGCCGGCACTGTAAGGCAGCTACTCATGATACTCAGCCACTGCCACTCACCTCCGCATGAACCAGGGCAGTGACCTCACCTTCATTAGGTTACCTGGCAACCAGATTCTTTTTTTCCTCAAAGCACTTCCTGTTAAACCATTGATTAATGTCCTTGGCTGTTTTGCCTCTTAAAGGAGGAATGAGTCTTCATTCAGGTCCTTTGTGTTTACTCATGTAGTGCATGTTTTGTGTTTTCTTTCCATCATAGTTCACTTTACCATAACATTCACTCCAGAAATTCACTCGCCTTCTGATAATCAAGCTTTTTGAGTTTACCGAATGCTTACCAGAAATGGCTCACCAGATACTTAGATTAGTCGCCGAAGTTTCAGCGTTCTAGCAAGCTCGGCATCTCATGTATTTAAATTTTATGAATTGGCTGAGGATGTTTTGTCCTCAAGGTCCCTTATCATTAGCTTTACCTCTTCAATCTTTCAAATGCTTCATCTTTTTACATTCATTATTAAACCGTGCCAGCTAATAGAGTTCTTTTCTGTCACTAGCTTCTACCATCTTTGTTTTTCAACATTTCCTTCCCTTTTATCTGGTCAATTGTTTTCCTTCCAATTTGGGTATAATTGAAGTCTCCCATTACTAGTAGCTGTGATCTAAATCTGCCATGCTTTTGGCAGCCCCTTTAAAGAATATTTATACGAGTTCTTGCTGTTTAGATTGTCTGTGGTTCTCTTCTTGGAGAAATATATATATTGCGACCAGACTCCCCCATCACCTGCACGACGGTTATGTCAAACAGACATCCAGCAGTGACAAGCTTAGGTCTCGTGGCCCTAAGCTTAAGTGGTGTGTGGTTGGTGGGACGGGTTTTGATTGGTGATGGTTGTTGAGAGGCTCATAAGTTTGGTTCGGGGAGGATCTGGAGTTTGTGAAATGGTTTAATGTTCTTTGTCAGACTTGGTCGCTACATTATGTATTTTTTGTACATATTATCATTTTTTTTTTGCCCCCTCCCTCTTCTTTGTGTAACTTTTTATGTAGCCGTTACTCTTGCAACCACGAACGAATGTGAAGAGGTCTTGGCCTTTCTGTCTTCTTACAGTTCCCACTTCCAGTTCCCTATTACTTCCCTTTCGTGTGTTGCTCTCTTGTCGCCGCTCATTCGCTGTAGTATCTACTTCCTTGGCTCGTCTCCCCACTGTGGTAGACCCTGGCTCGTCTCCCCACTGTGGTAGACCCTGGCTCGTCTCCCCACTGTGGTAGACCCTGGCTCGTCTCCCCACTGTGGTAGACCCTGGCTCAGTCTCCCCACTGTGGTAGACCTTGGCTCGTCTCCCCACTGTGGTAGACCTTGGCTCAGTCTCCCCACTGTGGTAGACCTTGGCTCATCTCCCCACTGTGGTAGACCTTGGCTCGTCTCCCCACTGTGGTAGATCCTTGGCTCGTCTCCCCACTGTGGTAGACCCTTGGCTCGTCTCCCCACTGTGGTAGACCTTGGCTCGTCTCCCCACTGTGGTAGACCTTGGCTCGTCTCCCCACTGTGGTAGACCTTGGCTCGTCTCCCCACTGTGGTAGATCTTGGCTCGTCTCCCCACTGTGGTAGATCCTTGGCTCGTCTCCCCACTGTGGTAGACCTTGGCTCGTCTCCCCACTGTGGTAGACCCTGGTTCGTCTCCCCATCTGTGGTAGACCCTGGTTCGTCTCCCATCTGTGGTAGACCTTGGCTCGTCTCCCTACTGTGGTAGGCCTTGGCTCGTCTCCGCACTGTGGTAGACCTTGGCTCGTCTCCCCATCTGTGGTAGACCTTGGCTCGTCTCCCCACTGTGGTAGACCCTGGCTCGTCTCCCTACTGTGGTAGGCCTTGGCTCGTCTCCCCACTGTGGTAGACCTTGGCTCGTCTCCCCACTGTGGTAGATCTTGGCTCGTCTCCCCACTGTGGTAGATCTTGGCTCGTCTCCCCACTGTGGTAGACCTTGGCTCGTCTCCCCACTGTGGTAGACCCTGGCTCGTCTCCCCACTGTGGTAGACCCTGGCTCGTCTCCCCACTGTGGTAGACCTTGGCTCGTCTCCCCACTGTGGTAGACCCTGGCTCGTCTCCCCACTGTGGTAGACCTTGGCTCGTCTCAACACTGTGGTAGACCTTGGCTCGTCTCCCCACTGTGGTAGACCTTGGCTCGTCTCCCCACTGTGGTAGACCTTGGCTCGTCTCCCCACTGTGGTAGACCTTTTCTCGTCTCCCCACTGTGGTAGACCTTTTCTCGTCTCCCCACTGTGGTAGATCTTGGCTCGTCTCTCCACTGTGGTAGACCCTGGCTCGTCTCCCCACTGTGGTAGACCTTGGCTCGTCTCCCCACTGTGGTAGATCTTGGCTCGTCTCCCCACTGTGGTAGACCCTGGCTCGTCTCCCCACTGTGGTAGACCTTGGCTCGTCTCCCCACTGTGGTAGACCTTGGCTCGTCTCCCCACTGTGGTAGACCCTGGCTCGTCTCCCCATCTGTGGTAGACCTTGGCTCGTCTCCCTACTGTGATAGACCCTGGCTCGTCTCCCCACTGTGGTAAACCTTGGCTCGTCTCCCCACTGTGGTAAACCTTGGCTCGTCTCCCCACTGTGGTAAACCTTGGCTCGTCTCCCCATCTGTGGTAGACCCTGGCTCGTCTCCCCCACTGTGGTAGACCCTGGCTCGTCTCCCCACTGTGGTAAACCTTGGCTCGTCTCCCCACTGTGGTAGACCCTGGCTCGTCTCCGCACTGTGGTAGACCCTGGCTCGTCTCCGCACTGTGGTACACCTTGGCTCGTCTCCCCACTGTGGTAGACCTTGGCTCGTCTCCCCACTGTGGTAGACCTTGGCTCGTCTCCCCACTGTGGTAGACCCTGGCTCGTGTCCCAACTGTGGTAAACTACTCACAGTTCTCCAGCTACAATCAGTATAAATCGGCTTCTTCCGTCTCCTGTTACAGTCTTGCCAGATACGTTTTCTTCCAAGAATTCCTATCCGGCTCCGAGTTTGTCATTTTTCACTTGTTTCCTCTTGTGCCTGCAGTCATCTCTTAAGTATTTTCGTGCTTTCTCCCTACTTTTATCTTATTCTTCCTACTGTTGTGTGTTAGTTCCTTCGTGTCTCAGGGAGCGGCGGGAAATCCTCTTTCCAGAACAGGTTTGCTGGAGCGACCGCAGCCTCAGAGCAGCCGGCAGCCTGATGCCCCAACAGGCCACACCGAAAACATGTTCTCGGTTGCCGGGCATAGTACACCCGGACGTAGAATCAAAGATGACAGACTAAAGATTGAATGTCCGCAGGCGCATCCCTAGGGTACGAATATTGGTCTGCTTATTGGTAAATTCAGTAGAATTTCTGGTTGCAATTCTTATACCATGTCGTAGCTCAGTCGATCAAGGCAGCGTCTGGGATGCTCTTGGACGTAGGTTCGAATCCTTGTCACGGCCCTTGTGAATTTGTTCATAATTTGTATTTTTGTAGCAGTACTTATTAACTACATTGGTGCTGTGCAAAAATTTTGCTAATTAACATTTTTCCTACAGTGACAAGATCAATAATTTTGCATAGACTAAGCAGTCACAGTTCAGCTGTACAGGCCAGTTGTTCCATAGACCAATACATTTGCTCTCGGAGAGATATATATTTGTAACAGCTGTCATCGTTTAATATTACTGTATTTTCACAATCCTTGATATGTTATCCATAATGTATGGAGAGTTGTTATGCAGAAATGAATGCGGGAAATAAAGACACAAAGTTGCCAATTGATTTACTACTAAAGAAAACAAAAGTGATTGTGTTACATAAGTTACCAACTTTAGATTTTGTTAAGTTAAAGACAGTGATCTTGTGTTCCTTCTGAGACACAACCTCTAGCCCAGCTGGGAGCAGCTTGTGAAGGTCTTCCTTTTGCCGTTGTAGAAGTTGCTGTTCCTTAGACTGTTGCTTCTAAAGGAACTATTTTCACTGTTCTTTGTTTTCATTGTTTTTACTGAAGGGATGTAGATGTAAACATTGCAAAGGATGTTATAACCAAAAATGTATCAAGTATTTGAAACTCGATTAATTTTTCCTATCCAATTAAAGATACGAAATCTGAAATAGTTGCTAGGGTGTTTTTCTAAGATTTCGCCTCAGTGGTTCTGTAATGAGTTCTGATGGTTATTTGACGTCTTGGTGGTGTTCGACGCCTTGGTGGTGTTCGATACCTTAGGTGGTGTTCGACGCCTTGGTGGTGTTCGATACCTTGGTGGTGTTCGATGTCCTGGTGGTGTTTTTAACGTCCAGCTTTAGTGAGACAGTCCTGTATCAGCTGACTCTGTAAGCGGAACAATATAAATGTTAATGCACTGAACACAAATGAACACTGTCAACTGTGCAAATGATGTCTAAAACAGTCATGTGACTTGAGGGGCTGTAATAACAATGCTAGATGCTGCGAGACGCTACATACTGGGCGCTTCTCATAGGTGAACAGTTGGGAAATATCTCACTGGTTGATTAAATTATGAGGCGGGACTCAGGCACTCAAGATCACATATTTAGAAAAAAAAAGGTGTTTTATCCTACAATGTTGTTTATACAGACTGGCGCTCATGCTATACTTACAATGTTAGAGCTCTTTTTGAAGCAAGTAATAGTTTCCTGGACCTTACTGCAGATGGTGTCGTTGGAGTCTAACAGGCCAATCACATAGTTGTGGTACGTTTTAGCATCAGCTGTCAAAAGAAGAAACTAGTTACTAATTTTGCTGAGAATTATTGGGTACTTTATGATTCTCTTGCTGTAACAGTGAGTTAAAATATATATATATATATATATATATATATATATATATATATATATATATATATATATATATATATATATGTATATATATATATATGTATATATATATACACATAGTAGCACTAGAGCAGCTCTAGCTACCTTAGAGCTACTCTATCTACTCCTCAGGGACTGAGTCGACGCCACCATACTCACTCATGCTGGATGCAGGCACGGTGACGCCTGTCACTGATTGCAAGCAGTCAGCCGAGGCTTGAATGATGGCCTGGGAGTTGGAACCGGTCATGATATCATCCTTGCAAGTTTTGATTAGTTGTTTATTAGCCTTGCAATAGGCCTCGGTCTTTCCCAGGTCAGTGCACAGCTGTTTCTCTGTAGGGAGAGGGAGTGATTGATTTTAACAGTGGATTGAATGAAGGCCCTCAACCCCTGTGTAGACCACAGGGAGGGAGAGTGAGGTTATATCCGCTACATTCTCCAGCTTCTCTATCAAAAGTCTTCTACACAACTTTTTTATATTTGGAAACATTTACAAAGTAACAGTGAGTCATATAGCAGAGTTTGTGTTACATTTACGTTCTTGCGAAACAGCTAAACCTTTGGTTAAGTTCTTCCTCTTTGTAATGTCAACTTACTGAAGTCTTCCCCTTGTGCAGCAGTGAAGCATTTTCCCAAGGGGAAGGCGCCTGGCCCGGGTGGACCGCCTGGACCGCCTGGGCCGCCTGGGCCGCCTGGGCCGCCTGGATCGCCTGTGCTAGCCGCAGTTGTAGTCCCGGCTACCAGCATGGCCAGAGCCACCGTCACCATCACAGATGTCATCGGGTTCATGATGGAAGTGCTGGGGGAAGACAGATGAGTTTTGATGTTAGTGCAGCAATGTTCACTTGTTGTTTATTTAGGGGCCCCGACGTCAGTGTGTCTACACCTCTCAACGCCTCCGAGAGGACCTCGTTCTCACCGCGGCGGAGATCTTTGAAAAGGTCTTTATCGTCGGAAGTGTCTCACCGGCTGACATCCTGGAGACCAGAGAAGGTGTTCACTTGCTCTTCTCCAGAGACCTGGACCTAGAGGAGCTATTCGCCGCCTCCACCACGACCACCCTACTAGACGCCGGCCTCACCCTCACTCCTCCACGACACTACCTGGCGGACACGACTGTGTTTGCCAGACACATCAGCGCATGGGTCTCCGCCCTCAGCGACGACGACATTCTCGCCAGCATCAACGCCCTGAACCCGACGCTGACCGCGGTAGTGGCCAAGACCAGCACCAACTCCAACAACACCAGCAGACCAACACTGAAAGTGACCTTCAGCACGGTCATCGAAGTGACCCACTGCACAGAACACGGACTTGAGTGCGCCGGAATCACCATTCCACCTGGCCAAGTGACCAAGGAACGATACACGGAGCTCCACAAGTGCTGCAGATACTTCCACTACACCAGGAAGTGCAGTGTCTGCGTCCAGGAGCACCTCTACACAGCCTGTTCATCCTCCCACCAAAGCTGCCTACTCTACAATGGCTCACACACTGCAATCACGCATGACTGTCTCCAACGGCAGGAGGAAATAAAAAGGATGCCGGCAAACACTACCTCACCTCAGCCCATTTAGCCAACCCGCCTATGTCCCCGGCCTTGTCAGAGAAAACACCTGGGGAAGCTGCTGCTCCCTCACCACCGCCTGGCCCCTCGCCTCTGCAACCCTCACTACCCCCAACCAAGTCTGCAGTTATCACCAACAACACCCTCCTGATGGTACTTCTACACCTCGCCGACAAATTGGCGGACAACGACGTCAACCTATAACATCAACCGACTGGTCACCGCAAATGGACTACCGACGGTGACGGTAACCGGTGACCTCCGAGCTCCTCCAGCTGCGGCCGGCCCGGCGTTCGACCTCACAACAGGCCCCACAACCAGTCCGGTAACAGGGACGCCATCCACCCTGGCTGCCCCTGCCAACGAAAATATCACCGAAGACGACGACGGACCGCCCAAAACTCCCACAACCGACACCAGGAAGCTCTCCACAGCGAAGACAAAAGTACTTGCCATGTGCTCTTCATTCCGCCCAGCGAGTTCAGTGGCAACGCACACACCAGACGAAAGCTGGTCCACACGTAACAATAAAATCAGCCGGAACAAATACCCGCACTCCACGTATGTCCACACCAACACCATGACTCCAACACTGACCTCCCCATTCTGAAGAAAGAATATCGCGACCCAGAATGCCACCGTAATTTCCCAGACGGACAAATGCCATTCCTCGAAAAGGACGACGATCCTGATGGTACCAAACTACCGAGGTTGTACTGTTCAAGTATAAAGCATCGCCTTGCACATTAAACTGCAACCTGGCGACCAAGGTTGTTTATATATACGGGCCATAAGACCCCATCCATCCACAGATCTCCAGTATCAGGTACTGATAATGACTCTAAAAAACCTCCACTTACCCATGCCACCTTTTGAATGACTTAGTCTTTATCAATCAATCTGCCAGGAGAGCCCCAGTTATGCTGTGGAGACTGGGGCTCAGTTCCCATCACCCGCTGGTGTCTGCCCGGCCACACTGCAACATGTCATGAAGACTACCAGTAGTCAGCGTTGATGACTATTAATATCAGTGATAACTTAAGTATTCAGATGGAACAACCTGTATGTGTACTGTGTCTTAATGTAAACTCAGTTGTAACGTGGCATAGAAAAATAACATAATAAACACGGAACTATTACAACACGTATGATTAGCAGAATGAATTTAATATAAAAGGTTGGACACAGTGCGCTGATTCTTCCGTGAATGAAGCCGAAGAGCTTCAATATTTATCAATACTCAGGAATACTTGCGTGGTCCAGCACACTGGTAATGACATGACTCGCCTGCAGAAGCAATGTTGCAGTTGAAAACGTTACCTGTAGCAGCGAGTCTTTCTCTCTCCAAGACAGGAGCTTAATGGTAAGAAGTAGCTGAAGAGGGAGCTCACCTGTACGTAGAGCGAGACAAGGCAAGAGGATGTGTGCAGGAGAAGCAGCCGGGTCCTTCTTATATACCCCTGGAGAACGCCTCGCACGATCGACCAGCGTCGATACAAATGACTGCCGGCTTCTGGGGACGTCGTCATGATGACCAGCGAGTTTCAACGGTCGCCGCATCCTGTTGCTGGCTGGTTCTGTCCCTTTTGGTCGATAAGCAGCTTTTGCTCACATCCAATTTTGGAGATAGTAGCAAGTCCTTCGATTTAGCGTTCAATAAGTTAACATTTTATTCTTTCAAATTAAATCGTAATATGACAGGGTTCCATGCTGAATACTGTGGTAAGGACCTTGGGTCTGGTTTGAACGCTTGAGGGCTCTAATTACCTCCCATCGCTCGCCCGAGTGGGGAAGTTAGGTATGAGAGAGAACAGGTTTGGGATATAACGTAGGGAGCTTGTAGCCGGTAACACGAGGATATGACCTTCATTCCCTCCAGTCTCCTTAATGTTATGGCAAGATTTCACACGTCTCTTAGGGCTGCTATAAGCTTTGAATAAAGGAGAAGGGTAACATCTGCTCCGTCCCTGGACTTACAGATTATTAACTGTTCGATAACCTGGTGATCTTGAGTCTTCTCTTACACTGCCTGGTGTTGGGGGGTAGTGAGTGTGGCCCTGCGTACTTCAGACCTGTGGCCAAACTTTCCTCGTTATCTAGATAAACTAGAACACAAGAACTACCCGTAGTTTTACTTGCTTAGTACTAAGGAATTGAAGTAGAATCTCGTCTGCATTCCAGCACCTCGCATTCCTGGATACTTCATGCCAGGCCGGCACTGTAAGGTAGCTACTCATGATACTCAGCCACTGCCACTTACCTCCGCATGAACCAGGGCAGTGACCTCACCTTCATTAGGTTACCTGGCAGTCAGATTCTTTTTTTCCTCAAAGCACTTCCTGTTAAACCATTGATTAATGTCCTTGGCTGTTTTGCCTCTTAAAGGAGGAATGAGTCTTCATTCAGGTCCTTTGTGTTTACTCATGTAGTGCATGTTTTGTGTTTTCTTTCCATCATAGTTCACTTTACCGTAACATTCACTCCAGAAATTCACTCGCCTTCTGTTAATCAAGTTTTTGAGTTTACCGAATGCTTACCAGAAATGGCTCACCAGATACTTGGATTAGTCGCCGAAGCTTCAGCGTTCTAGCAACCTCGGCATCTCATGTATTTAAATTTTATGAATAGGCTGAGGATGTTTTGTCTTCAAGGTCCCTTATCATTAGCTTTATCTCTTCTATCTTTCAAATGCTTCTTCTTTTTACATTCATTATTAAACCTTGCCAGCTGATGGAGTTCTTTTCTGTCACTAGCTTCTACCATCTTTGTTTTTCAACGTTTCCTTCCCTTTTATCTTGTCAATTGTTTTCCTTCCAATTTGGATATAATTGAAGTCTCCCATTACTAGTAGTTGTGATCTAAATCTGCGATGTTTTTGGCAGCCCCTTTAAAGAATATTTATATGAGTTCTTGCTGTTTAGATTGTCTGTGGTTCTCTTCTTGGAGAAATATATATATATTGCGACCAGACTCCCCCTTCACCTGCACAAAAGTTCTGTCAAACAGACATCCAGCGGTGACAAGCTTAGGTCTCGTGGCCCTAAGCTTAAATGCTTTATGGTTGGTGGGACGGGTTTTGATTGGTGATGGTTGTTGAGAGACTCATAAGTTTGGTTCGGGGAGGATCTGGAGTTTGTGAAATGGTTTAATGTTCTTTGTCAGACTTGGTCGCTACATTATGTATTTTTTTGTACATATTATCATTTTTTTTGCCCCCTCCCTCTTCTTTGTGTAACTTTTTATGTAGCCGTTACTCTTGCAACCGCGAACGAATGTGAAGAGGTCTTGGCCTTTCTGTCTTCTTACAGTTCCCACTTCCAGTTCCCTATTACTTCCCTTTCGTGTGTTGCTCTCTTGTCGCCGCTCATCGCTAGTATCTACTTCTTTGGCTCGTCTCCCCCACTGTGGTAGACCTTGGCTCGTCTCCCCACTGTGGTAGACCTTGGCTCGTGTCGCCACTGTGGTAGACCTTGGCTCGTCTCCCCACTGTGGTAGACCCTGGCTCGTGTCCCCACTGTGGTAGACCTTGGCTCGTCTCCCCACTGTGGTAGACCTTGACTCGTCTTAACACTGTGGTAGACCTTGGCTCGTCTCCCCACTGTGGTAGACCTTGGCTCGTCTCCCCACTGTGGTAGACCTTGGCTCGTCTCCCCACTGTGGTAGACCTTGGCTCGTCTCCCCACTGTGGTAGACCTTGGCTCGTCTCCCCACTGTGGTAGACCTTGGCTCGTCTCCCCACTGTGGTAGACCCTGGCTCGTCTCCCCACTGTGGTAGACCCTGGCTCGTCTCCCCACTGTGGTAGACCCTGGCTCGTCTCCCCACTGTGGTAGACCCTGGCTCGTCTCCCCACTGTGGTAAACCTTGGCTCGTCTCCCCACTGTGGTAGACCCTGGCTCGTCTCCCCACTGTGGTAGACCCTAGCTCGTCTCCCCACTGTGGTAGACCTTGGCTCGTCTCCCCACTGTGGTAGACCCTGGCTCGTCTCCCCACTGTGGTAGACCTTGGCTCGTCTCCCCACTGTGGTAGACCTTGGCTCGTCTCCCCACTGTGGTAGATCTTGGCTCGTCTCCCCACTGTGGTAGACCTTGGCTCGTCTCAACACTGTGGTAAACTACTCACAGTTCTCCAGCTACAATCGGTATAAATCGGCTTCTTCCGTCTCCTGTTACAGTCTTGCCAGATACGTTTTCTTCCAAGAATTCCTATCCGGCTCCGAGTTTTTCATTTTTCACTTGTTTCCTCTTTCCCCTGCAGTCATCTCTTAAGTATTTTCGTGCTTTCTCCCTACTTTTATCTTATTCTTCCTACTGTTGTGTGTTAGTTCCTTCGTGTCTCAGGGAGCGGCGGGAAATCCTCTTCCCAGAACAGGTTTGCTGGAGCGACCGCAGCCTCAGAGCAGCCGGCAGCCTGATGCCCCAACAGGCCACACCGAAAACATGTTCTCGGTTGCCGGGCATAGTACACCCGGACGTAGAATCAAAGATGACAGACTAAAGATTGAATGTCCGCAGGCGCATCCCTAGGGTACGAATATTGGTCTGCTTATTGGTAAATTCAGTAGAATTTCTGGTTGCAATTCTTATACCATGTCGTAGCTCAGTCGATCAAGGCAGCGTCTGGGATGCTCTCGGACGTAGGTTCGAATCCTTGTCACGGCCCTTGTGAATTTGTTCATAATTTGTATTTTTGTAGCAGTACTTATTAACTACATTGGTGCTGTGCAAAAATTTTGCTAATTAACATTTTTCCTACAGTGACAAGATCAATAATTTTGCATAGACTAAGCAGTCACAGTTCAGCTGTACAGGCCAGTTGTTCCATAGACCAATACATTTGCTCTCGGAGAGATATATATTTGTAACAGCTGTCATCGTTTAATTTACTGTATTTTCACAATCCTTGATATGTTATCCATAATGTATGGAGAGGTGTTATGCAGAAATGAATGCGGGAAATAAAGACACAAAGTTGCCAATTGATTTACTACTAAAGAAAACAAAAGTGATTGTGTTACATAAGTTACCAACTTTAGATTTTGTTAAAGTTAAAGACAGTGATCTTGTGTTCCTTCTGAGACACAACCTCTAGCCCAGCTGGGAGCAGCTTGTGAAGGTCTTCCTTTTGCCGTTGTTGAAGTTGCTGTTCCTTAGACTGTTGCTTCTAAAGGAACTATTTTCACTGTTCTTTGTTTTCATTGTTTTTACTGAAGGGATGTAGATGTAAACATTGCAAAGGATGTTATAACCAAAAATGTATCAAGTATTTGAAACTCGATTAATTTTTCCTTTCCAATTAAAGATACGAAATCTGAAATAGTTGCTAGGGTGTTTTTCTAAGATTTCGCCTCAGTGGTTCTGTAATGAGTTCTGATGGTTATTTGACGTCTTGGTGGTGTTCGACGCCTTGGTGGTGTTCGATACCTTGGTGGTGTTCGACGCCTTGGTGGTGTTCGATACCTTGGTGGTGTTCGATGTCCTGGTGGTGTTTTTAACGTCCAGCTTTAGTGAGACAGTCCTGTATCAGCTGACTCTGTAAGCGGAACAATATAAATGTTAATGCACTGAACACAAATGAACACTGTCAACTGTGCAAATGATGTCTAAAACAGTCATGTGACTTGAGGGGCTGTATAACAATGCTAGATGCTGCGAGACGCTACATACTGGACACTTGTCATAGGTGAACAGTTGGGAAATATCTCACTGGTTGATTAAATTATGAGGCGGGACTCAGGCACTCAAGATCACATATTTAGAAAAAAAAAGGTGTTTTATCCTACAATGTTGTTTATACAGACTGGCGCTCATGCTATACTTACAATGTTAGAGCTCTTTTTGAAGCAAGTAATAGTTTCCTGGACCTTACTGCAGATGGTGTCGTTGGAGTCTAACAGGCCAACCACATAGTTGTGGTACGTTTTAGCATCAGCTGTCAAAAGAAGAAACTAGTTACTAATTTTGCTGAGAATTATTGGGTACTTTATGATTCTCTTGCTGTAACAGTGAGTTAAAATATATATATATATATATATATATATATATATATATATATATATATATATATATATATATATATATATATATATGTATATGTATATGTATATATGTATATATGTATATATGTATATATATATATATATATATATATATATATATATACATATGTACATATGTATATATATATACACATAGTAGCACTAGAGCAGCTCTAGCTACCTTAGAGCTACTCTATCTACTCCTCAGGGACTGAGTCGACGCCACCATACTCACTCATGCTGGATGCAGGCACGGTGACGCCTGTCACTGATTGCAAGCAGTCAGCCGAGGCTTGAATGATAGCCTGGGAGTTGGAACCGGTCATGATATCATCCTTGCAAGTTTTGATTAGTTGTTTATTAGCCTTGCAATAGGCCTCGGTCTTTCCCAGGTCAGTGCACAGCTGTTTCTCTGTAGGGAGAGGGAATGATTGGTTTTAACAGTGGATTGAATGAAGGCCCTCAACCCCTGTGTAGACCACAGGGAGGGAGAGTGAGGTTATATCCGCTACATTCTCGAGCTTCTCTATCAAAAGTCTTCTACACAACTTTTTTTTATTTGGAAACATTTACAAAGTAACAACGAGTCATATAGCAGAGTTCGTGTTACATTTACGTTCTTGCAAAACAGCTAAACCTTTGGTTAAGTTCTTCCTCTTTGTAATGTCAACTTACTGAAGTCTTCCCCTTGTGCAGCAGTGAAGCATTTTCCCAAGGGGAAGGCGCCTGGCCCGGGTGGACCGCCTGGACCGCCTGGGCCGCCTGGGCCGCCTGTGCTAGCCGCAGTTGTAGTCCCGGCTACCAGCATGGCCAGAGCCACCGTCACCATCACAGATGTCATCGGGTTCATGATGGAAGTGCTGGGGGAAGACAGATGAGTTTTGATGTTAGTGCAGCAATGTTCACTTGTTGTTTATTTAGGAGCCCCGACGTCAGTGTGTCTACACCTCTTAACGCCTCCGAGAGGACCTCGTTCTCACCGCGGCGGAGATCTTTGAAAATGGCCCCTACCGTCGGAAGTGTCTCACCGGCTGACATCCTGGAGACCAGAGAAGGTGTTCACTTGCTCTTCTCCAGAGACCTGGACCTAGAGGAGCTATTCGCCGCCTCCACCACGACCACCCTACTAGACGCCGGCCTCACCCCCACTCCTCCACGACGCTACCTGGCGGACACGACTGTGTTTGCCAGACACATCAGCGCCGCCCTCAGCGACGACGACATTCTCGCCAGCATCAACGACCTGAACCCGACGCTGACCGCGGTAGTGGCCAAGACCAGCACCAACAACACCCGCAGACTAACACTGAAAGTGACCTTCAGCACGGTCATCGAAGTGACCCACAGCACAGAACACGGACTTGAGTGCGCCGGAATCACCATTCTACCTGGCCAATGACCAAGGAACGATACACGGAGCTCCACAAGTGCTACAGATACTTCCACTACACCAGGAAGTGCAGTGTCTGCGTCCAGGAGCACCTCTACACAGCCTGTTCATCCTCCCACCAAAGCTGCCTACTCTACAATGGCTCACACACTGCAATCACGCATGACTGTCTCCACCGGCAGGAGGAAATAAAAAGGATGCCGGCAAACACTACCTCACCTCAGCCCATTTAGCCAACCCGCCTACGTCCCCGGCCTTGTCAGAGAAAACACCTGGGGAAGCTGCTGCTCCCTCACCACCGCCTGGCCCCTCGCCTCTGCAACCCTCACTACCCCCAACCAAGTCTGCAGTTATCACCAACAACACCCTCCTGACGATACTTCTACACCTCGCCGACAAATTGGCGGACAACGACGTCAACCTATAACATCAACCGACTGGTCACCGCAAATGGACTACCGACGGTGACGGTAACCGGTGACCTCCGAGCTCCTCCAGCTGCGGCCGGCCCGCGCGTTCGACCTCACAACAGGCCCCACAACCAGTCCGGTAACAGGGACGCCATCCACCCTGGCTGCCCCTGCCAACGAAAATATCACTGAAGACGACGACGGACCGCCCGAAACTCCCACAACCGACACCAGGAAGCTCTCCACAGCGAAGACAAAAGTACTTGCCATGTGCTCTTCATTCCGCCCAGCGAGTTCAGTGGCAACACACACATCAGACGAAAGCTGGTCCACATGTAACAATAAAATCAGCCAGAACAAATACCCGCACTCCACGTATGTCGACACCAACACCATGACTCCAACACTGACCTCCCCATTCTGAAGAAAGAATATCGCTACCCAGAATGCCACCGCAAATTCCCAGACGGACAAATGCCATTCCTCGAAAAGGACGACGATCCTGATGGTACCAAACTACCGAGGTTGTACTGTTCAAGTATAAAGCATCGCCTTGCACATTAAACTACAACCTGGCGACCAAGGTTGTTTATATATACGGGCCATAAGACCCCATCCATCCACAGATCTCCAGTATCAGGTACTGATAATGACTAAAAAACCTCCTATTACCCATGCCACCTTTTGAATGACTTAGTCTTTATCAATCAGTCTGCCAGGAGAGCCCCAGTTATGCTGTGGAGTCTTGGGCTCAGTTCCCATCACCCGCTGGTGTCTGCCCGGCCACACCGCAACATGTCATGAAGACTACCGGTGGTCAGCGTTGATGACTATTAACATCAGTGATAACTTAAGTATTCAAATGGAACAACCTGTATGTGTACTGTGTCTTAATGTAAACTTAGTTGTAACGTGGCATAGAAAAATAACATAATAAACACGGAACTATTACAACACGTACGATAAGCAGAATGAATTTAATATAAAAGGTTGGACACAGTGCGCTGATTCTTCCGTGAATGAAGCCGAAGAGCTTCAATATTTATCAATACTCAGGAATACTTGCGTGGTCCAGCACACTGGTAATGACATGACTCGCCTGCAGAAGCAATGTTGCAGTTGAAAACGTTACCTGTAGCAGCGAGTCTTTTTTCCCTCCAAGACAGGAGCTTAATGGTAAGAAGCAGCTGAAGAGGGAGCTCACCTGTACGTAGAGCGAGACAAGGCTAGAGGACGTGTGCAGGAGAAGCAGCCGGGTCCTTCTTATATACCCCTGGAGAACGCCTCGCACGATCGACCAGCGTCGATACAAATGACTGCCGGCTTCTGGGGACGTCGTCATGATGACCAGCGAGTTTCAACGGTCGCCGCATCCTGTTGCTGGCTGGTTCTGTCCCTTTTGGTCGATAAGCAGCTTTTGCTCTCATCCAATTTTGGAGATAGTAGCAAGCCCTTCGATTTAGCGTTCAATAAGTTAACATTTTATTCTTTCAAATTAAATCGTAATATGACAGGGTTCCATGCTGAATACTGTGGTAAGGACCTTAGGTCTGGCTTGAACGCTTGAGGGCTTTAATTACCTCCCATCGCTCGCCCGAGTGGGGAACTTAGGTATGAGAGAGAACAGGTTTGGGATATAACGTAGGGAGCTTGTAGCCGGTAACACGAGGATTTTGACCTTCAGTCCCTCCAGTCTCCTTAATGTTATGGCAAGATCTCACACGTATCTTAGGGCTTCTATAAGCTTTGAATAAAGGAGAAGGGCAACATCAGGTCTGTCCCTGGACTTACAGATTATTAGCTGTTCGATAACCTGGTAATCTTGAGTCTTCTCTTACACTGCCTGGTGTTGGGGGGTAGTGAGTGTGGCCCTGCGTACTTCAGACCTGTGGCCAAACTTTCCTCGTTATCTAGATAAACTAGAACACAAGAACTACCCGTAGTTTTACTTGCTTAGTACTAAGGAATTGAAGTAGAATCTCGTCTGCATTCCAGCACCTCGCATTCCTGGACACTTCATGCCAGGCCGGCACTGTAAGGCAGCTACTCATGATACTCAGCCACTGCCACTCACCTCCGCATGAACCAGGGCAGTGACCTCACCTTCATTAGGTTACCTGGCAACCAGATTCTTTTTTTCCTCAAAGCACTTCCTGTTAAACCATTGATTAATGTCCTTGGCTGTTTTGCCTCTTAAAGGAGGAATGAGTCTTCATTCAGGTCCTTTGTGTTTACTCATGTAGTGCATGTTTTGTGTTTTCTTTCCATCATAGTTCACTTTACCATAACATTCACTCCAGAAATTCACTCGCCTTCTGATAATCAAGCTTTTTGAGTTTACCGAATGCTTACCAGAAATGGCTCACCAGATACTTAGATTAGTCGCCGAAGTTTCAGCGTTCTAGCAAGCTCGGCATCTCATGTATTTAAATTTTATGAATTGGCTGAGGATGTTTTGTCCTCAAGGTCCCTTATCATTAGCTTTACCTCTTCAATCTTTCAAATGCTTCATCTTTTTACATTCATTATTAAACCGTGCCAGCTAATAGAGTTCTTTTCTGTCACTAGCTTCTACCATCTTTGTTTTTCAACATTTCCTTCCCTTTTATCTGGTCAATTGTTTTCCTTCCAATTTGGGTATAATTGAAGTCTCCCATTACTAGTAGCTGTGATCTAAATCTGCCATGCTTTTGGCAGCCCCTTTAAAGAATATTTATACGAGTTCTTGCTGTTTAGATTGTCTGTGGTTCTCTTCTTGGAGAAATATATATATTGCGACCAGACTCCCCCATCACCTGCACGACGGTTATGTCAAACAGACATCCAGCAGTGACAAGCTTAGGTCTCGTGGCCCTAAGCTTAAGTGGTGTGTGGTTGGTGGGACGGGTTTTGATTGGTGATGGTTGTTGAGAGGCTCATAAGTTTGGTTCGGGGAGGATCTGGAGTTTGTGAAATGGTTTAATGTTCTTTGTCAGACTTGGTCGCTACATTATGTATTTTTTGTACATATTATCATTTTTTTTTGCCCCCTCCCTCTTCTTTGTGTAACTTTTTATGTAGCCGTTACTCTTGCAACCACGAACGAATGTGAAGAGGTCTTGGCCTTTCTGTCTTCTTACAGTTCCCACTTCCAGTTCCCTATTACTTCCCTTTCGTGTGTTGCTCTCTTGTCGCCGCTCATCGCTAGTATCTACTTCCTTGGCTCGTCTCCCCACTGTGGTAGACCCTGGCTCGTCTCCCCACTGTGGTAGACCCTGGCTCGTCTCCCCACTGTGGTAGACCCTGGCTCGTCTCCCCACTGTGGTAGACCTTGGCTCATCTCCCCACTGTGGTAGACCTTGGCTCGTCTCCCCACTGTGGTAGACCTTGGCTCATCTCCCCACTGTGGTAGACCTTGGCTCGTCTCCCCACTGTGGTAGATCTTGGCTCGTCTCCCCACTGTGGTAGACCCTGGCTCGTCTCCCCACTGTGGTAGACCTTGGCTCGTCTCAACACTGTGGTAGACCTTGGCTCGTCTCCCCACTGTGGTAGACCTTGGCTCGTCTCCCCACTGTGGTAGACCTTGGCTCGTCTCCCCACTGTGGTAGATCTTGGCTCGTCTCCCCACTGTGGTAGACCCTGGCTCGTCTCCCCACTGTGGTAGACCTTGGCTCGTCTCCCCACTGTGGTAGACCCTGGTTCGTCTCCCCATCTGTGGTAGACCTTGGCTCGTCTCCCTACTGTGGTAGGCCTTGGCTCGTCTCCGCACTGTGGTAGACCTTGGCTCGTCTCCCCATCTGTGGTAGACCTTGGCTCGTCTCCCCACTGTGGTAGACCCTGGCTCGTCTCCCTACTGTGGTAGGCCTTGGCTCGTCTCCCCACTGTGGTAGACCTTGGCTCGTCTCCCCACTGTGGTAGATCTTGGCTCGTCTCCCCACTGTGGTAGATCTTGGCTCGTCTCCCCACTGTGGTAGACCTTGGCTCGTCTCCCCACTGTGGTAGACCCTGGCTCGTCTCCCCACTGTGGTAGACCCTGGCTCGTCTCCCCACTGTGGTAGACCTTGGCTCGTCTCCCCACTGTGGTAGACCCTGGCTCGTCTCCCCACTGTGGTAGACCTTGGCTCGTCTCAACACTGTGGTAGACCTTGGCTCGTCTCCCCACTGTGGTAGACCTTGGCTCGTCTCCCCACTGTGGTAGACCTTGGCTCGTCTCCCCACTGTGGTAGACCTTTTCTCGTCTCCCCACTGTGGTAGACCTTTTCTCGTCTCCCCACTGTGGTAGATCTTGGCTCGTCTCTCCACTGTGGTAGACCCTGGCTCGTCTCCCCACTGTGGTAGACCTTGGCTCGTCTCCCCACTGTGGTAGATCTTGGCTCGTCTCCCCACTGTGGTAGACCCTGGCTCGTCTCCCCACTGTGGTAGACCTTGGCTCGTCTCCCCACTGTGGTAGACCTTGGCTCGTCTCCCCACTGTGGTAGACCCTGGCTCGTCTCCCCATCTGTGGTAGACCTTGGCTCGTCTCCCTACTGTGATAGACCCTGGCTCGTCTCCCCACTGTGGTAAACCTTGGCTCGTCTCCCCACTGTGGTAAACCTTGGCTCGTCTCCCCACTGTGGTAAACCTTGGCTCGTCTCCCCATCTGTGGTAGACCCTGGCTCGTCTCCCCCACTGTGGTAGACCCTGGCTCGTCTCCCCACTGTGGTAAACCTTGGCTCGTCTCCCCACTGTGGTAGACCCTGGCTCGTCTCCGCACTGTGGTAGACCCTGGCTCGTCTCCGCACTGTGGTACACCTTGGCTCGTCTCCCCACTGTGGTAGACCTTGGCTCGTCTCCCCACTGTGGTAGACCTTGGCTCGTCTCCCCACTGTGGTAGACCCTGGCTCGTGTCCCAACTGTGGTAAACTACTCACAGTTCTCCAGCTACAATCAGTATAAATCGGCTTCTTCCGTCTCCTGTTACAGTCTTGCCAGATACGTTTTCTTCCAAGAATTCCTATCCGGCTCCGAGTTTGTCATTTTTCACTTGTTTCCTCTTGTGCCTGCAGTCATCTCTTAAGTATTTTCGTGCTTTCTCCCTACTTTTATCTTATTCTTCCTACTGTTGTGTGTTAGTTCCTTCGTGTCTCAGGGAGCGGCGGGAAATCCTCTTTCCAGAACAGGTTTGCTGGAGCGACCGCAGCCTCAGAGCAGCCGGCAGCCTGATGCCCCAACAGGCCACACCGAAAACATGTTCTCGGTTGCCGGGCATAGTACACCCGGACGTAGAATCAAAGATGACAGACTAAAGATTGAATGTCCGCAGGCGCATCCCTAGGGTACGAATATTGGTCTGCTTATTGGTAAATTCAGTAGAATTTCTGGTTGCAATTCTTATACCATGTCGTAGCTCAGTCGATCAAGGCAGCGTCTGGGATGCTCTTGGACGTAGGTTCGAATCCTTGTCACGGCCCTTGTGAATTTGTTCATAATTTGTATTTTTGTAGCAGTACTTATTAACTACATTGGTGCTGTGCAAAAATTTTGCTAATTAACATTTTTCCTACAGTGACAAGATCAATAATTTTGCATAGACTAAGCAGTCACAGTTCAGCTGTACAGGCCAGTTGTTCCATAGACCAATACATTTGCTCTCGGAGAGATATATATTTGTAACAGCTGTCATCGTTTAATATACTGTATTTTCACAATCCTTGATATGTTATCCATAATGTATGGAGAGTTGTTATGCAGAAATGAATGCGGGAAATAAAGACACAAAGTTGCCAATTGATTTACTACTAAAGAAAACAATTTGATTGTGTTACATAAGTTACCAACTTTAGATTTTGTTTAAGTTAAAGACAGTGATCTTGTGTTCCTTCTGAGACACAACCTCTAGCCCAGCTGGGAGCAGCTTGTGAAGGTCTTCCTTTTGCCGTTGTTGAAGTTGCTGTTCCTTAGACTGTTGCTTCTAAAGGAACTATTTTCACTGTTCTTTGTTTTCATTGTTTTTACTGAAGGGATGTAGATGTAAACATTGCAAAGGATGTTATAACCAAAAATGTATCAAGTATTTGAAACTCGATTAATTTTTCCTTTCCAATTAAAGATACGAAATCTGAAATAGTTGCTAGGGTGTTTTTCTAAGATTTCGCCTCAGTGGTTCTGTAATGAGTTCTGATGGTTATTTGACGTCGTGGTGGTGTTCGATACCTTAGTGGTGTTCGACGCCTTGGTGGTGTTCGATACCTTGGTGGTGTTCGATGTCCTGGTGGTGTTTTTAACGTCCAGCTTTAGTGAGACAGTCCTGTATCAGCTGACTCTGTAAGCGGAACAATATAAATGTTAATGCATTGAACACAAACGAGCACTGTCAACTGTACAAATGATGTCTAAAACAGTAATGTGACTTGAGGGGCTGAATAACAATGCTAGATGCTGCAAGACGCTACATACTGGGCGCTTCTCATAGGTGAACAGTTGGGAAATATCTCACTGGTTGATTAAATTATGAGGCGGGACTCAGGCACTCAAGATCACATATTTAGAAAAAAAAGGTGTTTTATCCTACAATGTTGTTTATACAGACTGGCGCTCATGCTATACTTACAATGTTAGAGCTCTTTTTGAAGCAAGTAATAGTTTCCTGGACCTTACTGCAGATGGTGTCGTTGGAGTCCAACAGGCCAATCACATAGTTGTGGTACGTTTTAGCATCAGCTGTCAAAAGAAGAAACTAGTTACTAATTTTGCTGAGAATTATTGGGTACTTTATGATTCTCTTGCTGTAACAGTGAGTTAAAATTATATATATATATATATATATATATATATATATATATATATATATATATATATATATATATATATATATATATATATATACACACACATAGTAGCACTAGAGCAGCTCTAGCTACCTTAGAGCTACTCTATCTACTCCTCAGGGACTGAGTCGACGCCACCATACTCACTCATGCTGGATGCAGGCACGGTGACGCCTGTCACTGATTGCAAGCAGTCAGCCGAGGCTTGAATGATAGCCTGGGAGTTGGAACCGGTCATGATATCATCCTTGCAAGTTTTGATTAGTTGTTTATTAGCCTTGCAATAGGCCTCGGTCTTTCCCAGGTCAGTGCACAGCTGTTTCTCTGTAGGGAGAGGGAGTGATTGGTTTTAACAGTGGATTGAATGAAGGCCCTCAACCCCTGTGTAGACCACAGGGAGGGAGAGTGAGGTTATATCCGCTACATTCTCCAGCTTCTCTATCAAAAGTCTTCTACACAACTTTTTTATATTTGGAAACATTTACAAAGTAACAACGAGTCATATAGCAGAGTTCGTGTTATATTTACGTTCTTGCAAAACAGCTAAACCTTTGGTTAAGTTCTTCCTCTTTGTAATGTCAACTTACTGAAGTCTTCCCCTTGTGCAGCAGTGAAGCATTTTCCCAAGGGGAAGGCGCCTGGCCCGGGTGGACCGCCTGGACCGCCTGGGCCGCCTGGGCCGCCTGGGCCGCCTGGACCGCCTGTGCTAGCCGCAGTTGTAGTCCCGGCTACCAGCATGGCCAGAGCCACCGTCACCATCACAGAGGTCATCGGGTTCATGATGGAAGTGCTGGGGGAAGACAGATGAGTTTTGATGTTAGTGCAGCAATGTTCACTTGTTGTTTATTTAGGGGCCCCGACGTCAGTGTGTCTGCACCTCTCAACGCCTCCGAGAGGACCTCGTTCTCACCGCGGCGGAAATCTTTGAAAATGTCTTTATCGTCGGAAGTGTCTCACCGGCTGACATCCTGGAGACCAGAGAAGGTGTTCACTTGCTCTTCTCCAGAGACCTGGACCTAGAGGAGCTATTCGCCGCCTCCACCACGACCACCCTACTAGACGCCGGCCTCACCCTCACTCCTCCACGACACTACCTGGCGGACACGACTGTGTTTGCCAGACACATCAGCGCATTGGTCTCCGCCCTCAGCGACGACGACATTCTCGCCAGCATCAACGCCCTGAACCCGACGCTGACCGCGGTAGTGGCCAAGACCAGCACCAACTCCAACAACACCAGCAGACCAACACTGAAAGTGACCTTCAGCACGGTCATCGAAGTGACCCACTGCACAGAACACGGACTTGAGTGCGCCGGAATCACCATTCCACCTGGCCAAGTGACCAAGGAACGATACACGGAGCTCCACAAGTGCTACAGATACTTCCACTACACCAGGAAGTGCAGTGTCTGCGTCCAGGAGCACCTCTACACAGCCTGTTCATCCTCCCACCGAAGCTGCCTACTCTACAATGGCTCACACACTGCAATCACGCATGACTGTCTCCACTGGCAGGAGGAAATAAAAAGGATGCCGGCAAACACTACCTCACCTCAGCCCATTTAGCCAACCCGCCTACGTCCCCGGCCTTGTCAGAGAAAACACCTGGGGAAGCTGCTGCTCCCTCACCACCGCCTGGCCCCTCGCCTCTGCAACCCTCACTACCCCCAACCAAGTCAGCAGTTATCACCAACAACACCCTCCTGATGGTACTTCTACACCTCGCTGACAAATTGGCGGACAACGACGTAAACCTATAACATCAACCGACTGGTCACCGCAAATGGACTACCGACGGTAACGGTAACCGGTGACCTCCGAGCTCCTCCAGCTGCGGCCGGCCCGGCGTTCGACCCCGCAACAGGCCCCACAACCAGTCCGGTAACAGGGACGCCATCCACCCTGGCTGCCCCTGCCAACGAAAATATCACCAAAGACGACGACGGACCGCCCAAAACTCCCACAACCGACACCAGGAAGCTCTCCACAGCGAAGACAAAAATACTTGCCATGTGCTCTTCATTCCGCCCAGCGAGTTCAGTGGCAACGCACACACCAAACGAAAGCTGGTCCACACGTAACAATAAAATCAGCCGGAACAAATACCCGCACTCCACGTATGTCCACACCAACACCATGACTCCAACACTGACCTCCCCATTCTGAAGAAAGAATATCGCTACCCAGAATGCCACCGCAAATTCCCAGACGGACAAATGCCATTCCTCGAAAAAGACGACGATCCTGATGGTACCAAACTACCGAGGTTGTACTGTTCAAGTATAAAGCATCGCCTTGCACATTAAACTGCAACCTGGCGACCAAGGTTGTTTATATATACGGGCCATAAGACCCCATCCATCCACAGATCTCCAGTATCAGGTACTGATAATGACTAAAAAACCTCCTATTATCCATGCCACCTTTTGAATGACTTAGTCTTTATCAATCAATCTGCCAGGAGAGCCCCAGTTATGCTGTGGAGTCTTGGGCTCAGTTCCCATCACCCGCTGGTGTCTGCCCGGCCACACCATGTCATGAAGACTACCAGTAGTCAGCGTTGATGACTATTAATATCAGTGATAACTTAAGTATTCAGATGGAACAACCTGTATGTGTACTGTGTCTTAATGTAAACTCAGTTGTAACGTGGCATAGAAAAATAACATAATAAACACGGAACTATTACAACTGGTATGATAAGCAGAATTAATTTAATATAAAAGGTTGGACACAGTGCGCTGATTCTTCCGTGAATGAAGCCGAAGAGCTTCAATATTTATCAATACTCAGGAATACTTGCGTGGTCCAGCACACTGGTAATGACACGACTCGCCTGCAGAAGCAATGTTGCAGTTGAAAACGTTACCTGTAGCAACGAGTCTTTCTCTCTCCAAGACAGGAGCTTAATGGTAAGAAGTAGCTGAAGAGGGAGCTCACCTGTACGTAGAGCGAGACAAGGCAAGAGGATGTGTGCAGGAGAAGCAGCCGGGTCCTTCTTATATACCCCTGGAGAACGCCTCGCACGATCGACCAGCGTCGATACAAATGACTGCCGGCTTCTGGGGACGTCGTCATGATGACCAGCGAGTTTCAACGGTCGCCGCATCCTGTTGCTGGCTGGTTCTGTCCCTTTTGGTCGATAAGCAGCTTTTGCTCACATCCAATTTTGGAGATAGTAGCAAGTCCTTCGATTTAGCGTTCAATAAGTTAACATTTTATTCTTTCAAATTAAATCGTAATATGACAGGGTTCCATGCTGAATACTGTGGTAAGGACCTTGGGTCTGGTTTGAACGCTTGAGGGCTCTAATTACCTCCCATCGCTCGCCCGAGTGGGGAACTTAGGTATGAGAGAGAACAGGTTTGGGATATAACGTAGGGAGCTTGTAGCCGGTAACACTAGGATTTTGACCTTCAGTCCCTCCAGTCTCCTTAATGTTATGGCAAGATCTCACACGTATCTTAGGGCTGCTATAAGCTTTGAATAAAGGAGAAGGGCAACATCAGGTCTGTCCCTGGACTTACAGATTATTAACTGTTCGATAACCTGGTGATCTTGAGTCTTCTCTTACACTGCCTTATGTTGGGGGGTAGTGAGTGTGGCCCTGCGTACTTCAGACCTGTGGCCAAACTTTCCTCGTTATCTAGATAAACTAGAACACAAGAACTACCCGTAGTTTTACTTGCTTAGTACTAAGGAATTGAAGTAGAATCTCGTCTGCATTCCAGCACCTCGCATTCCTGGATACTTCATGCCAGGCCGGCACTGTAAGGTAGCTACTCATGATACTCAGCCACTGCCACTTACCTCCGCATGAACCAGGGCAGTGACCTCACCTTCATTAGGTTACCTGGCAACCAGATTCTTTTTTTCCTCAAAGCACTTCCTGTTAAACCATTGATTAATGTCCTTGGCTGTTTTGCCTCTTAAAGGCGGAATGAGTCTTCATTCAGGTCCTTTGTGTTGACTCCTGTAGTGCATGTTTTGTGATTTCTTTCCATCATAGTTCACTTTACCGTAACATTCACTCCAGAAATTCACTCGCCTTCTGATAATCAAGCTTTTTGAGTTTACCGAATGTTTACCAGAAATGGCTCACCAGATACTTAGATTAGTCGCCGAACCTTCAGCGTTCTAGCAAGCTCGGCATCTCATGTATTTAAATTTTATGAATAGGCTGAGGATGTTTTGTCTTCAAGGTCCCTTATCATTAGCTTTACCTCTTCAATCTTTCAAATGCTTCCTCTTTTTACATTCATTATTAAACCTTGCCAGCTAATGGAGTTCTTTCTGTCACTAGCTTCTACCATCTTTTTTTCAACATTTCCTTCCCTTTTATCTTGTCAATTGTTTTCCTTCCAATTTGTTTATGATTGAAGTCTCCCATTACTAGTAGCTGTGATCTCAATCTGCCATGCTTTTGGCAGCCCCTTTAAAGAATATTTATACGAGTTCTTGCTGTTTAGATTGTCTGTGGTTCTCTTCTTGGAGGAATATAAACTGCGACCAGACTTCCCCATCACCTTCTTCCATCATCCCCATCCCCGGACGGAGCCGGTCGGCCGAGCGGACAGCACGCTGATCTTGTGATCCTGTGGTCCTGGGTTCGATCCCAGGCGCCGGCGAGAAACAATGGGCAGTTTCTTTCACCCTATGCCCCTGTTACCTAGCAGTAAAACAGGTACCTGGGTGTTAGTCAGCTGTCACGGGCTGCTTCCTAGGGGTGGAGGCCTGGTCGAGGACCGGGCCGCGAGGACACTAAAAAAAAAAAAAGCCCCGAAATCATCTCAAGATAATCTCAAGAAAAACCTGCACGACGGTTCTGTAAAGCCGACATCCAGCAGTGACAAGCTTAGGTCTCGTGGCCCTGAGCTTAAATGGTTTATGGTTGGTGGGACGGGTTTTGATTGGTGATGGTTGTTGAGAGGATCATAAGTTTGGTTCGGGGAGGATCTGGAGTTTGTGAAATGGTTTAATGTTCTTTGTCAGACTTGGTCGCTGATTGTGGCTCTCTACATTATGTATTTTTTGTACGTATTATCATTTTGTTTGCCCCCTCCCTCTTCTTTGTGTAACTTTTTATGTAGCCGTTACTCTTGCAACCACGAACGAATGTGTAGAGGTCTTGGCCTTTCTGTCTTCTTACAGTTCCCACTTCCAGTTCCCTATTACTTCCCTTTCGTGTGTTGCTCTCTTGTCGCCGCTCATCGCTAGTATCTACTTCCTTGGCTCGTCTCCCCACTGTGGTAGACCTTGACTCGTCTCCCCACTGTGGTAGACCTTGGCTCGTGTCCCCACTGTAGTAGACCTTGGCTCGTCTCCCCACTGTGGTAGACCTTGGCTCGTCTCCCCACTGTGGTAGACCTTGGCTCGTCTCCCCACTGTGGTAGACCTTGCCTCGTCTCCCCACTGTGGTAGACCTTGGCTCGTCTCCCCACTGTGGTAGACCCTGGCTCGTCTCCCCACTGTGGTAGACCTTGGCTCGTCTCCCCACTGTGGTAGACCTTGCCTCGTCTCCCCACTGTGGTAGACCCTGGCTCGTCTCCCCACTGTGGTAGACCTTGGCTCGTCTCCCCACTGTGGTAGACCTTGGCTCGTCTCCCCACTGTGGTAGACCATGGCTCGTCTCCCCACTGTGGTAGACCTTGCCTCGTGTCACCAACTGTGGTAAACTACTCACAGTTCTCCAGCTACAATCAGTATAAATCGGCTTCTTCCGCCTCCTGTTACAGTCTTGCCAGATACGTTTTTTTCCAAGAATTCCTATCCGGCTCCGAGTTTGTCATTTTTCACTTGATTCCTCTTTCCCCTGCAGTCATCTCTTAAGTATTTTCGTACTTTCTTCCTACTTTTATCTTATTCTTCCTTCTCCTGTGTGTTAGTTCCTTCGTGTCTCACCACTCGTCTTGGGCCAAAGTTTTCCCTTCCTCTGTTCTCAGCACACCATCGTCTGCAGTAAGAAGATGAAAAGAGAGGAATAAAGAGAGGAACAAAGAGGAAGGGAGATAAGAAATTATCGCTATGTATCTTCCTGGTCACCAAAAGATAAAGTGTTCTAAATTTCTGTAAATATTTAAAATATAGTAAAGCACTTATGATTGATATTACTTAATTATATTTGTCTGCTATTCTTTAGAAAATCTAATTGCCTTCTTTCATTTGCAAATATAGATCAAATGATCACAGACCAGCCGTTTTCCAGACTCAATCACATCAAACAATTTATTTTATAGAATAAACTATTTGCTGATTAGACCAAGTCATTTGTTCTGAGATAAACAAGAAATTAAACTCATATTTTTATTGTTTACTGTATTTTATGTTTTTTTTTCTTGTTTTCTGATGCTCTCTAAACGTCTCTGTGGTGTTTGACGACTTTCTGGAGTTGGACATGTCTGTGGTGTTGGAGATCTGTCTGTGGTATTGGACGTCTCGGTGGGGCATTTATTGGCCAGCTTGTGCTATGCAGTCCTTCATCAGCTGAGCCTATAAGTGATAAATATGAAATTACTGGATTAAGCAAAAATAGCCACTGCAAATTGTATGTTTCTTTTAACACTAAATTGATCGTCGGATATATAAGAATAGGTTAGTGAGTTTACGTATGAACACACACACACGTATTTTCCTGTCAATCTCTACAAATTAGACTCTTGTCATATTAAGATTTGACCAGAAGCTCAAATCTTGCAGACAAATTGAACGACATACATATACACACTTATACACTCACACTTATACACACACACACACACGCCCGCTCGTTCAATAAATCTCTAAAAAAAGACTCACCATGCCCGTATTCTGTTTGAAGCAGGTCACCAGATCTTCGACCTTGAAGCACAAATCTGCAACATTGGTCACGACTGACTGTAGGTACTCTGTGAATACATCGACGTTCACTGTGAAAAGAAGAAAATTAGTTACTTGTCTGGTTTTGGGAACTTGATTGTCAAGCGTAGGACGGGACTGTTGGGTATTTATGACCATTATCACCTTATCACTATTAATCACACTATATAACATAAGTTGTGTTCCTGTGTGGTTCTGTTTCATAACTAATAATGCCTCCGGAGTCTTAGAAAACAGTCTCACTACCTAGGGACCCAATAAGTGTTACACGGTGTTATAAGCAATGATAAATATACTTCTACTGCAAACCAGAGCAACATAACGTAGATGATGCCTCGACCAAATACATAAATGACTCCCCTACATGTGATCGCCTCTACAGTGAATTGTTGTAGATCCACGCCATCATGGGCGATGGTCGAGAGGAGCAACACTGCTTCTGTGAGACGTTATTGATAACGAGATGGGAAACGACAACAAACGTCTCTCGTATAATATTCATTAGAATTTCGTTGAAAATTTGTAATATAAATTATCGTCCAGATAATAACACTTGTAGGGGGTTGGTTCCCTAATGACAAGAGTAATATAAATCATCGGAGTGATATCCTAATAAGCCTGTTTCTTAGACCCGTGTAGCTGCAAGTTTTTTTGCGGGAAAATACATGGAAATAACACATTTTATGCCTTGGCTTTCTGATCGAATTCACAAAAAAAGAACACTTTGTACGAGGCAATATATCCAAGACGACGTAACCCAGAGACTGTGCGAAGGAGCACCTAAGGCCAAGCATTAAGATAACGTGACTAAGCTTTAAGAGCTTGAGGGCCCACGAGTGGACACCATGCTGGCACTCACCTGTGTTGGCAGCCGGGACGGTAATATCTGCCACTGTGTGCAGACAGTCGGCGGCGGCTTGAAGGATGGATTGGGCATGAGTGCCGTTCATGATTTGATCTTTGCAATTATTAAGTAGTGGCTTATAAGTCCTGCAAAATTCCTCAGTCTGATCCAGGTCACTGCAGAGCCGATTCTCTGTAGGGAGAGAACACAATATATTGAGGACAAAATAGGAATGTGTTTCAACAAGTTGGAAATTTCTCATTAATATAAGGGGCATACTTCCATTAACATTTCTCGCAAGACAACTTTATACTACCAAATACCACTCACACTCGCTGCATTCTCAAGCTTCTCTCGCTAAAGCTTTCTACATGACAGCTACATTTTTTTTTGTAAACATTTACACAGTAACAACGAGTCGCACAACAGTGTTCGTACTGATTTACGTTCCAGCAAAGCCGCTAACCCGCTAGCTAAGTTTTTCATCCTATGTAATATCAACTTACTGAAGTCCCGTCTTTTTGCTCCACTGAAGCATGCTTCGAGGGGGAAGCCGCCAGGGCCAGCGGTAGAGGTCCCGGCGACCAGCAAGGTCAGGACCACCGTCACTAACACAGATGTCATCAGCTTCATGATGCAGCTGTTGGAGGAGCAGCGATGAGTTAGTGTGGTGAAGTTAAGTAACAATATCGTGTCGTGGTAACATATATTTGAATACATTTATACAGGTGACAAAATGCTATAAGCAGAACTGAGTGGTTGTTTCAATGCAACTGTTGCAGGACTGTTGAAATGCAGGAGATAAGACTGTTGTACATCACACCCATGGGTAGTGAAGGGCCCCCATGAGCAGCACAAAAGAGCACATTCGTTCACAAACAGAATACTAACCTCAAACACAGTTTCACTAAATATAAATTTTCACTGTACACGATCCTCATAACTGTAGCATCCTAACTGCTAAGACTAACACTTTTGGGTTCCCAGAACCCGAAATTTGCGGGTTATGAAAGCCCCAATTTGACTTATGGTGTTTCCCAGGAACTTTGGTCTCTGGAATAAGTTTTCAGTTTAGGAAAGACTGGCTGGTGATGGTGGAAGGCTGAGATAAGACCTTCAGATGTAGCCTTTTACCTTCCTCTGATCACGTAGGGAGGCCAAGTAGCACAGCGGACAGATGTTCATCTTCTGCATTATTAACAGATTGTATTATTCATCAAGTTTACAAAAAGCGACACGACCCGTTGGTATCCACCAGGTACAGTGTAATATTGGGGTGCTGTAGCGCAGTAGCTAGCGCTGCCGGCTCACAACCGATTGGATCAGAGCTAAATACTTGAGGTTGACGTTTGGGTACGTATCCCCACACCTGGTGTGTTTGTTTCACCGAGCAGTAAACAGATCGCTGGGAGTTAGTCGACTGTTGCGGGTTGCATCCTGTAGAATGTCCGTCGTTGGACTAGACTAGTGCTATGGCACTAGTCGTTGGCACCTCGATAACCCGAAAAGGTTTCCTGTCCCAGACAGTGAGAAGCGAGACATGATTTGTGAGCTAATATATTTGAACTTATTTGTTTGTTAGTTTTAGCTAATTAAAGTTATTAACATTATTGTCAACAGAGAACAACGTTCCACTGCGGAAAGAACATACGGATAAAGGTAAATACATCTGGCTTATTGACTC